>NW_026555344.1:16624063-16809063 GCF_029017545.1 Prosopis cineraria
TTTTTGCTATTCTATTTCCTTACTCTGCAAGAAGTGCTTGTTTAATCTTGAAAAACTGCCAGGTCTGTCATCCTGGTGTGCTAGAATAATTTAAGGACAGTGTCCTTTTGGGCACGACTCAAGCAGCTCGTTGTTTACCTTTATACTACCAGTACCGCTAACAATCTTAAGGAACTATCCAAACTAAATGGTGATAAATAGCCTGAGAATGTCATCCCTGAAGGTGTACCCAGTGGTGGTCGGCTAGAGAGATTAGTTCGTACCTGCCGCTGTTGCCATCCGTTGCTGAGGCCATTCCCAAAATATTGAAGATAGAAGTCTTTGCTGACAGGAACTTCAAATGCCTGCCAAAATAAGTCTTTACCATTCTTAACATGTTGGTGTGGCCGCTGCTCTTGCTGAATCTAAGCCTCCTATTGATACTGACCAGGCTCAGAGAGCTGCATGGACTCATACAAACAAGGTATGCCAACACACTGTCATTAGCACTTTATCTAATGATTTGTTTGATGTCTAATGTGTCTACAAGGAAGCTTGTAAGATATGGGAGTCCTTGGTGACAAAATTACGCTATTGAGGATGTCGGAAAACAAAAGTTCATTGTGGGAAGCTACTACCAATGGGAGATGACTGAGAACAAGGATGTGAAGGAGCAAATTAATAAATATCATAAGCTACTAGAGGAGCTTTGTGTTAAAAAACATCAACCTTCCAGATGAGTCTGTTGCTGGGATCCAGATTGAGAAGCTGCCAGAATCATGGAATGATTACAAATAACAACTGAAACACAAACAAAAGCAGCTTTCCTTAACTGACCTGATCACTCACATCATCATCGAAGACACCAACCGCAAGGCTGTACATGCAGCTCGAACCAGAGAGATGACATCTAAAACCAACCTGGTGGAGAAAAGCCTCACAACAAGAGGTATGACCCTAAAACCAAAGACAAAAAGAATAGGAAATCTGATCACAAACCTAACATTTCTAACCCCTCTTTCAAGAAAAAAGGAGACTGTTTTGTCTATGGTAAACCAGGACACTATGCAGCACAGTATAGGAAGAGAGCAAACTATGATAAGCCTCAAAAGCCAAACATAAATTTGGTACAACAAGATGGTGACAGTGAGTGATGATGACATCATTGTTGCAGTGGTGTCACAAGCTCTCTTGATTTCTGATGTGAATAAATGGGTGGTAGACTCCGGGGCTACCAAGCACATATGTGCTAGCTAGGAGATATTTTCCTCCTATGATCCTGTAAAGGAAAGGGAAGACTGTGTTTACCTTGCTGGTTCTCGAACTATTAAAGTTTAAGAAAAGGAAAAGTGGTCTTAAAGCTCACATTAGGAAAGACTCTAGCTTTGAATAATGTTCTACATGTGCCTAAAGTTAGAGCAAACTTAGTATCAGTTGCTCTTTTAGGGAAAGCTGGGGTTAAAGTGTCATTTGAATCTGAAAAAATTATAATGACAAAAAATAATGTATTTGTAGGCAAAGGGTCTTGTAATCAAGGACTATTTGTTTTGAATGTTAATGAAATAAATAAGACTGAATCTTCTGAGTATATGCCTGCTTATATGGTTGATTCCTTTGATTTATGGCATGCTAGACTAGGTCACGCTAGTAAAGGTTATATAAATAGGATGCAACAACTTGGACTGCTTTTTGAAATTAAAAACAGTGATTTTGAAAAATGCGAAGTATGTGTAGAAACTAAAAAAAGTAAAAAACCTCATTTTTTTAATCGAAGAGAATCTAATTGCTGTCTTTAATTCACACTAATTTAGGTGATTTAAAATAAACCATGATTAGAGGTGGTAAAAAATATTATATCACTTTTATTAATGATTTTTCAAATATGCTAAGGTATACTTGTTGAGAAATAAAGATGAGGCTTTTGAAAAATTTCTTTTATATAAAGCAGAGGTTGAGAATCAGTTAAAGAAAAGGACTAAAAGTCTTAGATCTAATAGAGGTGGAGAATATATTTGTTAAATAATTTTTTTGAAAAGAAGGAATTATACATGAGATAACACCTCCTTATTCTCCCGAGCTAATGGTGTTGTAGAAAGAAAAAGTAGAACATTAAAAGAAATAATGAATGTTTTACTTGTGAGTTCTCTGCGCTTGATAACTTATGGGGTGAAGCTATTTTGTCTACATGTTTTTTATAAAATAGGATACCTCATAAGAAAATAAAAAAAACACCTTATGAGTTATGGAAAGGGTTTACTCCAAATTTAAAATATTTGAAAGTGTGGGAGTGTCTTGCAAAATTTTTATTGCCTGATCCTAAGAAGAGAAAAATTAGTTCTAAAAATTCTGATTGTATGTTTATTGGGTATGCTAAATAAAGTGCAGCTTATTGCTTTTTAGTTTTTAAAAAGTGATATTTTAGACTAAAATACAATTGTAGAGACTAAGGATGCTGAATTTTTTAAACATATTTTCCCTTGAAAATTGAGCATGTTTCTAAACCTGTTGAGAATTTAGAGTTTGAACAAAATTTAAATGAGGATTTGGTTTTAAGGAGAAGTAAAAGGCAAAGAAAAGAAACAATTTTTGAAAATGATTTTTATACTTATTTAGTGCAAAATGAACCGTTAATTTATGAATCTATTTCTTCTCCTGATACCAAATTTTAGAAAGAAGCAATTAAAATTGATATTGATTCTTTTAGGAAAAATAAAACTTGTGTTTTAGTAGATTTATCCCAAGGAGCTAAGGTTATTGGGTGTAAATGAATTTTTAAGAAAAATTTTTTTTTCAGATGGTTCAATTGATAAATATAAAATAAGGCTTGTGACCAATGGTTTTACTCAAAAGAAAAATATAGATTATTTTGACACATTTTTTCTTATGACTAGAATTTCTTCTATAAGAGTTCTTATTGCTTTGACTTCAATTTACAAGCTTTTTGTTCACCAAATGAATGTTAAAACTGCATTTTTAAATGGTGATTTGGAAGAAAAAATTTACATGGTACAGCTTGAGGGATGTGTGATTCCTGGGCAAGAAAATAAAGTTTGTAAACTTCTCAAGTCTTTGTATGGCTTAAAATAAGCACTTAAGCAATGGCATGAGAAACTCGATCAAGTTTTGACAACTGGTGGATTTTCTACTATTGAAGTAGAAAGATGCATTTATACAAAGCTTGTGAATAATGATTGTGTGATTATATGCTTGCATGTGGATGACATGCTAATCTTTGGCTCTAGTATGTGTGTTGTTAATGAACAAAAAAAAATTTCTTTCTTTAAATTTTGATATGAAAGATATAGGTGAAGCCAAGGTAATCTTGGATACAAAAATTATAAGGAATGAAAATGAAATTTTGCTTTTCCAAGAACATTATGTGAGAAAATTCTTAGAAAGTTTGGACATCTTGAAGATGCTCTTCTAAGTACTCTTTATGATTCGAGTGTGCAATTAAAAAAGCACAAGGATGACCCAAGTGCTCAATCTGAGTATGCACAGATTATTAGGAGTTTGTTGTATTTGATGAATTTTACTAGGCCTAATATAGCTTATGGTATAGGCAGATTGAGCAAATATACCCACTGTCTAGGCAATAAACACTAGGAGACTCTGGTGAGAGTTTTGAGATATTTGACAGATATTATAAATTATGGTATATTATATAGTGGATTTCCCATTGTATTGGAAGGATACAGTGATCTCTAACTAGATTTTGGATTTAGAAGAGACAAAATCCACTAGTGGTTATATATTCACTCTTGATGGTGGTGCAATAACCTAGAAGTCTGCAAAACAGACAATCAACACAAAATCCTTAAGGGATTCTGAGTTTATTGCCATGGAGCTGGCTAGAATTGAGGTTGAGTAGTTGAAAAACTTCTTAGTGAGTATTCCAATAGGTGAAAGGCCCACACTATTAATGTCTTTACATTATGATGGCCAATCTACAATAGCAACGGCTAAAAATAAGACCTTCAATGGCAAAAGTAGACATATTCGATTGAGACATAATATTATAAGGTAGCTGCTCAAAGATGGGGTCATCTCAATTGATTATGTAAGATCAAAGTTAAATTTGGCGAATCCGTTAACTAAACCCTTAGGGAAGAAATTTATTATTGAAACATTGAGAGGAATGAGACTTAAGTCTATTTGAAATTAACAGTGATGGCAACCTAACATTTGTGATTGGAGATCCCATAAAGAAGGTACAATGGGTAAGAACAAGTCACTTGTTAGTTCTGCTAGCATTGAATTTTTATTCCTTCCTATAGCTTGAGAATGTGCTAGAATGCATTGAATAGAGGCTGAGTAGAAGCTCTTAATGTTTTCATAGTCCTTATGGATGGTGTATTCATTGCAGATATACTTGATAAAAACACCTATATAAATGTGAAGTGGGGCCGCTCCTATAAGATCGTGGCGAAATCTCTAGAGCATTTGTTAAAACCAGGCACATGCATGGCTGATAACGTGCAAAATTGTTGTTAACAGTAAAGACTATGGAGGTATAATCCGATTAATAAGACCTCTAGTACACACTCAAGATCTATTAATTCAATAATAAAGTTACACCGACTTTTTTGTGTGCTAAGTTTTATTAGTCTAGATTTGGTTTAAGTCGACAAACACTAAATTCGAGGTGATTATCCTCCGTGTGAATAACTCAGGTAAAAATAGATCTTTTTAACATATATGAGGGATTGTAGTGAGTGTGCAAAGAGTGTGTGTGTGTGTGTGTGTGTCAAAATTCCCACATTGACTAAATGAAAGACTCTCCTAGTGTATAAATATTAAGGAATGAAGTGGGCTAGTAAAATGGGCTTGAAGGAGAAGTAGGCTCTCACCCATGAGATAGGCTAACTCAAGACAATCATAGTTGAAATCAGTTGATTCGCCCCCCTGCATGTGAGTTCAAGATGCAATAGGTTCCTTGTACCCTAATGTATAAATAACAAGGAATGAAGTGGGCTAGTAAAATGAGCTTGAAGAAAAAGTGAGCTTGCGCACATGAGACAAGCCAACTTAAAGCAATCGCAGTTGAAATCAGCCGATTTGCCCCCCTGTGTGCGAGTTTAAGAGGCAATGGATTCCTTTTACCAGATTATTTTCACAAAATAAGTAATTATTTTTGGCTTACTAAAAAAGCTCAGTTTTTAGGTATTTGGAGTTTAAAATCAAATCATGAACATTATTGACCATTAAGCAGATTAATTTTCTAAACATTTTTGTCTCCCCAACATTTCCAAACAGGACGTTAAATGTGTTTTACATTTGCGTAACCCCCTAATGTTTCTAGACAGGTGTTTAAACATGATTTATGATAGTGTAACCAAGCCTTTAATCTGGTGATTATGAGCTAATGTTCATGTCTCCATCTTCGGGCTATATATAGCCATGGGTGCAGATAGAGCAACTGGCCAGCCTCTTGAGTTTTTGGAGCAATTCTCTCCTCCCTCTATGTTTTGTTCATTTGAGTTCGTTTTGGTTTCTACTGTTCTGTTTCCTTGCTTCGCAAGAAGTGCTCGTTTAATCCTGAGAAAATACTGGTTCGTCATCCCGGTGCGCCAGAATAGTTTTTAAGGACAACGTCCTTCCAGGCACGACTTAAGCAGCTCGTCGTTCGCCTCTATACTGCCAGTACCGCCAACAGAAGTCTCCAATAATAACCTAAGGGTCATGAAGTTTGGAGACATAATGGTTAATCTAATGCCAAAGGACATAGGGTAAATTTCTCTTCATTACTTTTTCCTTCCATTATTTCTCTACTAGAAATTTGAACTATTCAAATTAAATATGTACTTTTAATTTAATTGTCAAATCTAAATCACCAAATTTAATTTACCAATTTAGATTTACAGTGATCCATCCTTTACTCTCCTTTGTAAAGGAGTAAAGCCAACTCCAAAGGACATGTCCATCTTGAGTTCTTGGGAAGCCATAAACAAAAGCAAAATAACAAACATAAATAGAGCTGCTAGCAGATTTAAGTAAACACTAATGGGTAGTACAATTGAAAATATCAAAAGAAAGAGAACTAGCCCATGCTCTGGCAATGGCACCCCTACCCTTACAAGCATTAGTACCTATGACATCATTAAATCCCATTGGAGACAAAATATGGAACACATTATCTAAACATATTTTTGTTTCAAAAGGAAAATTACATTAGGGGAGCGAGCATGGATTAGCATCTAGAGCCTTTGAATCACTGAAGGTTTACAAAGGCCTTGACAGTTCCAACTGATGATCTTCATAGCTATCTTAAAAGTTTTGAAAAAGGAGATGCATGCCTTGATTAGTCCCAAAACGACTATTTCCCCTTCTTCCTATTCTAATGATATTTCATGCTTCCAAATACTTCTTAAACTTATTTTTGAATGTTTTTGGACTTCAATGTGTTAGGTTGGCTTTGATTTCAAATTGTTTTGGGGTCCCTCTTAATACATTTTCTTAATGTAAGTTTGATTTTTTTTTTAACCTATTATAGTAGATTATTACTAACTTGCCTGAACTTTAGTCTTATTTGTAACATAGATTCAAAATTTACATTTTTTAACTTAAAGTATAGTAAACTTTAGCCCACAATTTCACTATAACCAAATTTAGAAATTTAAATTTCCCTCTTTTAATAATGCATCTTTGTATGCTCTTTATTTAAGATACATTAATTTATAAATTACTTTGATTGATTTGGTATTTTGTTTTTAAATAAACATACACATTTAAAACATAGTTGACATTGGCATAATAACATTGACTCTCTAATTTAATGCTGATTGATTAGGGTATTGCAAATTATTTTTTTTGTATTTTTTAATTTTTGAATTCATTTCCATCTAATTTAATTGCTAATTTTTTTTATAAGACAAGCAATTAATTTTTTTTATGCTTTTTTAATTTCTCTATAACGTAATTTTGTATACTGCAATATAATTTCCTTTTAATTTTTAAATTTTACGTAGAAATGAAATTCAATGGATTAATTTTGGTAAAAAAATGAAATTCAAATAATTCACTGCACAATTTCAATATTTCACTTTCTGAAAAAAATTATATGTGCCACCAACTTATTTCTTTCAAAATGTTAACAATATATAGTTATTTTTATAAATGAATTCATTGTATGATCTCAATTTCCATGAATATTGTGACTGTAATTTACATAAATTAAATAATTAAATCATGAAATTAATTGATTGCATATACAAATAAATTTACTTTATTGAGGAATTATTTGGCCTGTAAATCCATGTGTCACTATGGGAGAGAGGAGTTGAGTGGCTTGCTAATGTTCTAACATGTGTGCTTAGGAGTCCTAATTATATACATATATAGATATATAGATTATTAATCAAAATAAAATGGATTCAAGAATTCAATTTCTTCATAAATATATCCCATGATTATACTTTCCATAAATTGAAGAATCAAATCAAGAAATTAATTCACTACATCCATACACATTAAATGCATGCATTATATTTTCAAACAATGAATAATAATTTATCATCGAGAAATTATTTAACCTGTGTCTACTTGTCGTCATGAGAGAAAAATATGGAGCTGATGTGGGTTCATAATATAGTGACATGTGTGCTTGAGGTTCATGATTTTATATACATATATAGATATTGATAGTAAACTAATCATTTAATGATTTCAAAACATTAAACCATGTAGAGAAAATTTATAATGTATATAATTATTAATTTTTTTAGTTATTAATATTTAAATGAAATTGCT
This sequence comes from Prosopis cineraria, assembly GCF_029017545.1. Classification (NCBI taxonomy): domain Eukaryota; kingdom Viridiplantae; phylum Streptophyta; class Magnoliopsida; order Fabales; family Fabaceae; genus Prosopis; species Prosopis cineraria. The sequence continues at coordinate 16,631,792 of NW_026555344.1, forward strand.
TATGACTCAGGATTTGGCTCTGCCACTAATAGATGCCACATCACTATTATAATTGGTCGGGTATAGTCGTGTGAAGAACACTAGCACTAGTGACCAAACCATTCTTGGTGATGATTGTGAGGAGCTATGATGACGAGATTTAATTCAGATTTTGATTTGATAAGTTGTAATTCCTATCTTGACAAATTGTCAAAGAAGTTGGTTGGGGGAGCTTTGGTGACAAGTTATAATTCATACTTTTACAAATATTACTTTAAATATTAAGTTGTTAGAGTCAAATAACAATTTGTCAAAATCTAAATTATAACTTGTCAATATTATGAAATCAGTAGTTAATATTTAAAGACTGTGTAAAAGCCTATTTGTCAAAATTTGAACCACACAACTTGTCAAAATCAAATAATTTGTTAGACTGGAAATTCTCTTGAAAATTTGCTGAAAATTCATCCATACAAAACTATGGAAACCTCCAAATCCAATGTCATATTCTTGTTTCAAGAGATATTTTAAAACTACCCATAATCCCTATATTCATTTTAATACCTCTTTATTTTTGTGTTTTAAAGGTTATTTTGATAACTCTTTATTTTTGCTTTAAATGCATCGTGTTTATGAGGAATAAAGGAGTTTAAATCTTATGCTAGAGATATTTTAAAAATGTCATCAATTTGAAACATAATGGGAAGAATAAATGTTTTTAACAAATTTTTTAAGAATTATGAGGCAATTGATTTTGTTCATATGAGATCAGTGAGTTTGAAATTGCATTATATAATGAAAATTAATTTTTAATAACATGATTATTATGTTCTTTTATAAAGAATATTAATGTTAGTTGACCTTTGCACCAACGATTTAAAAACTGGATTGGACTAGACAGTCAGACCAGTTTGATTGTCAATCGGTCCAGATTCTGGTTTAGTTAAGATGTGAAAACCGTTTTGGGGGTTGAGTTAAGTTGGGCCGTTTTGGATTGGTGGTTAGATTGGGAATCGGATCTGGTTTTCAAAAACTGGACTGTTTAAGGAAAAACTTTTTTATTTTTTATTAAATTCTTTTAGAAAATGATCAATTTTTTAATCATTTGATGTTATATTATATCATATGACTTGTTAAGTCATGATAAACTTAAAATATTTGATTTTTTTAAGTATCAATTTCATATTTGTTTCTTTTATTTAGATTATTATATACATACATAACTTTTTTAATTTAATTATTACATCACCAGTTTGATCATTAGTCCAACCCAATTGAATCATGTGAACTATAAATTGCTGACCTTTAGCTCAGTATCCAGTTTGATTCTTTTTTTTTATATATAAAAGGGAAGAAAAAACAAAACAAAACAGACACAAAAACATAAAGGAAAGCAAATAGGAAATTAAGGAGGCTCAAAAAGAACATCCCTGTAGAGGTCTTTAGCTTGAAGATGATGGAATCCCAATGAAATATTTAGCACTTTCTTTACACATCTATCTGCTTCATGGTTACTAGCTCTAGCAATAAGAGCAACCCTTATCCTCCAATCCCTTTTTAGTATGTCTCGTGCTTCTTGTATTATCGAGGCATATTCATGAAAGCTTATGTCACCTCCCTGAAGAAGGTTAACTATATCAGAGCAATCAGAAAACAAAGTGCCAACCTAAATTCCTTTATCCCATGCAAACTTTAAACCCATAATACATGCCCATAACTCTGCTAGAAGTGCATCTCCTTCATGAAGTCTGACAAGAAATCCACCTATCAAAACATCATTCTCATCCTTGACTAAGCCTCCACATCCTATTGATTCTATGCTTATCGAGTATGCTCCATCAATAAAGATACTAAAGTTGTCAACTTCCCGATTAACTATAATAGAGTTTTGAGATAATCCTTGCCAACCAACACTATTCATGCCAAGCTTATTGTGACTTACGCTCATACATCTAATAATACCTCTAGCATGCACCCCAATGCTGGTCATATCTGTATCCTTCTCTTGAAAAATGAATTCATTGTAGTTCTTCCACAAAAGCTAGCAAACAATAGAAAACCATTCAATCCAATTCTCACCATTTCTACCCACATTATAGCTTAGATTCCATTTGAACCAGTTCGAAGCATTCAAGGCAAAAAAAAATCCTCAAGATGTTCAAGTCGCACATTCCTGAGCCAGATTTCTTTTGAGAAGGCATAGTCCTAAAACACATGTAAAATATCTTCACAATCATAATCACATCTAGAGCACTTAGCATCAACACATATACCTCAATTTCTTCGCACCTCATTAGTCAACAATCTATCTTGTACAACTAGCCATAAAAAGGACTTACATTGAAAGGGGATCCTCAATTTCCACAGGTTTTTATACACCTGCAAAGGAGTGATATCATCATTGTGAAATAACTCATAAGTTCACTTGATGGTAAAACACCCATTCTTTTCAGGTCTCCAACGGATAAAGGTTTGTCCATTAGGAAGAGTAAACTACTGAAGGCCCGTTTCTAGTAAATCCCAAGTCTTCTTAATACCACTCTAAATTCTAGAACTAAGCCTTTTCCATTCAATTTTTAGTAATAAGTCATCCCTACATTCGTACTTGGCACGTACAACTGTAGTCCAAAGAGAATCTTTTTTTATGGATAAGCTGTCACCCTTTCTTCATCAAGAAGGCCTGATTTTGAGCGATGAGAGACTTAATACCCAAAGCACCATTGTCCTTATTCGACACACCTTATCTTAAGCCACTAGGTGAATCTTTCTTTTCTCCTGGGAAGAACCCCAAAGAAATGATCTAGCAAGCTTCTCCACTTCATCACAAATCGCAATGGGTAGTAAAGTTGTTTGCATAGGATATTGGGAAATAGTAGACAACACAGGTGATTAAAGTATTTCGACCTGCCAAAGAAAGGTTAGACATCTTCCAATTATTCAGTCTACTTTTAACCTTATCCACCATATACCCATAAGTAGCCTTAGTGATACATTTATGATGCATATGGACCCTTAGATATTTGCCAAGGTCTACTGTACTAGAGAACCCCAACAAGCTAGATAGTTGATTTCTCCTTATGTGCGATACATTAGCAGAATAAAATACTTGAGTCTTTGCTTGGTTAACTTTTTAGCCCGAAGTCATACAAAATTGAGAAAGGAAATTCTTAATAACTTCTACTTGATCAACCGAAGCTTCTAAAAAAATCACAAGATTGTTAGCAAAAAATAGGTGTGACAAAGCAGGTCCCAATTTTGAGAGTCTAATTGGCCTCAAAGCACCCTTTTGAATTTCATCTTGTATTGTATGAGCTAGGTTCTCAATATAAATCACAAAAAGATAGGGAGATATAGGATTACCTTGTCTAAGTCCATGAGCAGGTAAGAATTCCTCCGTCTTGTAATCATCCTAAAGAATTTCCATATTAGAAGTGTCCAAGCAATGAGAGATAATATCTACTAATTTAGTCAACAGTTTTAATTCAACAAGACAATCCCGAACGAAGTCCCATCTAATGTGATCGTAAGCCTTTTCAAGGTCAATCTTAATGGCCATAAAGCCTTTCTTTCCTTTCATATTCCCCATTGAGTGAATCACTTTCTGTGCAATAATAATATTATTAGAACTCTCCTTCCAAGCATAAAACTACATTAGTTAGGGGCAATGATAGAACGTAAAATCCCTTTAATTCGATTAGATATCACCTTCGTCTAAAATCACGAATGGTTTCCTAGTTCTCTTTCTTAGGAATAAGCACGATAAAAGTACTTTTAATATCCCTAATTAGGGATTAGTCTCTAAAACTACTTTGCACCATAGAAATTATAAAAGGCCCAATTAAGTTCCATTGGTTTTGAAAGAAAAGAGCATTCATCCCATCTAGACTAGGAGACTTTAGCGATCCCATATCAAATAAAGCTCTACGAATCTCCTCAGCATCAAACATTCTAGATAATTTGTTGATCTGAACATTATCAACCTCAAAAAATGAATGGAAAGTCTGAACAGTTTGTCTTGGTCCCTCATCATCCTTAAAAAGGTCAATGAAGAAGCTTTTAGTAATCTGAGCAATCCTTTTAGTATCATATACCCTAGCAATCTGAGAAATCCTTTCAGTATCATATCCCTAGCTCCTATCTTCCTTTCTAAGAGCTTCAATTCAATTCGCTCTTCTTCGAGCATTAACTTTTGCATGAAAATATCTATTATTTTTATCACCAGAAACAAACCAATCACACTTAGGTTTTTGAGCTTAAAGGAGACTTTCTTGCATAAGAATCTCTTCAAGATCAAGCCAAAGTCTATATTGTAACTCCATTCTCGCAGGTGCATTAAAACAAGGCTGGTCCATTTTAGAAAGGCCTTCAAGCCTACAAATCAATAACTTTTTCTTATTACTGAGATGCCTAAAAACTTCATCTTTCCATTTCAAGATGGCCTTCGTAAAAGAACACATATTATCATTCCAGCTATCTAGATTGTTCTAGTTCTCACGCACCAATTGATCAAACTCGTTATGAAGAACCCAAGAGGCGACAAATCTAAACAACTTGGGCCATGAAGAACATGAGATAGCGTCTTCATACAACTTTAGAATAATAGGCCTGTGATTAGATTTGAAATAAGGTAAATTGACAATTGTTGTATTAGGAAAATTACTTGTACCTTCCTCATTCATGAGCATATGATCAAGTTTACTCTCACACCCAGCTCTATGCTAAGTAAACAATGGCCCTTTGCACTCTATATCTATTAACTCCAATTCATTAACCAATAAGCAAAAATTTCGGCTAGCAATAACAGAAGGATGAGATGAGGATCTTCTTTCAAGACTAGACAAAATAAAATTAAAATCCCCTCCTATGAACCAAGGAGCATCAATATTCATGTCAATACATCTAAGTTCCTTCCAAAGAAGATTTCTGTTAATAGCATTTGGGCTAGCATACACATCTGTGCCATACCAGCTCGTATCATTTTTCTTTACCTTGAAATGAATACATTGAGCATGACTACTAAGAATCTCAATTTTCTAGTCTAAATCATCCCATGAAAGCCAAAGACCTCCACTATATCCTCTTGCATCAACAATATGAATATAATGGAAACCCAAATACTTAGCAATACTAAAAGCATTAGGACCGCTAGTTCTAGTCTCTACTATTGCTAAAATCCCTACCTTATATCTACACTTCAATTCTTTAATAAGGCATGGAAAAGAACATGACCCAGTGCCTCTAGAATTCCAAGTCATAAAATTCATAAAAAACATATTAAGAAGAATGGGCTTGCAAGCTCGAGTCAATACCTGCACATAGAGTGATGTCCATTTTAGTCACAGTGTCTAGCTCTTGATGAAGTAATCCAGTACTATTTGGTAGCTGATTCATGATGTGACACCCCCTTGCATCCTGGCCTAGTTCATTCACACGCTAATTAGCCATCAAGTCCAAGCAATTTGGCCCATTATCCATTTGAGCAGTTTCACCACTAGATATGCTCTCATCATTAATTGCAAAAGCATCAAATGAATTTGGGCTTATAAAATCTGGCCCATTTCGATATGCTCTAAGTACAATATTCTCTTTCTTTTTTCCTTTGACTTTTAAAGGAGCTTTTCTTTTTTCCTCCTACTAGGGTCCACTTTAATTTTTGATTCAAGATCTCCCTGCCAAACTAACATTGCTCCTCAAATTTCTTTCCATGCATATTAGTATAATAGTTAAATGCTTTACTTTCCTGCTCTCCAAATCTCGATTTTCTTGGCACAACCATAGGCTTCTCCATCTCCTTCCCCTTATCCGAAACACTCACAGCTCCCTTAGGCTTTGATTTTTTCAATCTCTTGTGAAAATCTCGGTTAATGATCATATCAGGCCCGTATTTTCCACTAGTTAATGTCGCCGGTGTACCTCCATCATTCTGGTCCAATGCATGAGTTCTATTAGATTCTCTTGGCTTTTCTGACATGATCTCCTCCACTCTTTGGCCATCCCTTGATTGTATCTTATCAATAGACATAACCATCTACTGTTTATCTTCATCTAAACCGTCATTCATTTCTTTTCCTTGTTCATATCCTTGAGCTTGATCAAGACAAGCGTTCAAATGATGGACAAATCGGCCATAGTGGAAGTAGATGGGATGAAGACCTTCATAAGCAATTTTATACTCTTCCCCATACATAGTGAAGATGGGCATAAGAGGTTTGCTTAAGTCGAATTCAACACATATTCTAGCAAAGGCTCCCCTATCAGATATAGAAGTAGACTAATCAACTTTTAGAATAGCATTAACCTTATCCCCTATCATTCTTAAAAATTCGACAGGCAAATCCAAGACACAAATCTCAGCAGCTATCCTTCTTTGTGTTTTTGCTTTCCAGGGATTAAAATTAGGTCTCCATTTCTACACAAGAAGATAGTGATCATCTATCATCCATGGCCCCTCTTGGTAAGCATGATCAAGATCATCCTTGCTAGAAAAGGAGACAATAAAGTATCCATTACTCAGTGGTGTAATTTGCATAGGCTCCTTAATCTGCCACATTCTTGTTAACCTGATTCTCAAAAACCTTAATGGGATATTTCGTCCTAATAATTTCACAATAATAGAGTTTAACTAGAGTTTGCACCAGGCAAGATATGCTTGTTCAGGGATCTTCAACTCTAGGATTTTCATAGACCTCTGATCATCAGACAAATCCTCCTCCTCCGATTCTTCCGCACTCATTTTCCCTTCTGCCCTCTTAATAGCCTCTTGCGCCCTTAACTTTTTAAGGTAGCTCTCCCAACCATGCATAATATTGTCGGACTCATCATTAGGAGAACGAAAACCTACAGAATTCAGACTCAGCAAAGAATCCTTATAGGATATCTTCTTCCTAGAATTCAAGCCTTCAACCGTCTTATCCTCCTTCCCACCCTTATAATACCTATCAGTGTTCGTACTGGAAAAAACAAAGTTACTCCTTCCTTCATTGATTTCGCCTCCAGGATCACCACCCTTATCCTTGCCACCGTTACCTCCGTTAATTTCCAGACACTATCTTTTCCTCACTCATTTTATTAAGTCCAATTTTAAAAACATTGCTTTACACTCGAGTTTCCCGTCCTCCTTCAAAAGAAGCGATTCATCTCACATACAAAACCGTATTGATAGTTAAAAAAAAAAAAAAACGTAAAAACCGCATGCCACGTCAGATGTGCTGACCTGGCGGACCATCAATCAAGTTAGATAGGCAAAGATAGGCGACAAGCTACAGCGGGAATCAGAAGCACTGGAGTTAGCCACCCACAGGGACTAGGCGATGGAGGCGCTTAGAATATGGACCTTAGCCTCGCAGCCACTGAAGCACTTCTCTCGCCTCGTCTCTTCCTCCACTACCACCACCATTAGGCCACCTACTAGAGTGGTTCTTCGCTGTTGCTCTTCTTCCGCCACCACCTCAAGCAATGTCGACCAAGGTGCTCCCAAGGGTGGTGGTCGTAATCGCCGGTCTTCTTCGTCTTCGTCTTCTACTTCCGATAGGGAAGCTGTCAGAGCCATTCGGTTGAAGAAGGTAGGGTCTACTACCATATCAGAAAAAACTGTTTCAGTATGTGATTGTTTTCTACGATTTATAATTTTATTTCAACCTTTTGTACTGAGGAAATAATAATTTCAGAGTTAGTTTGCACTGTATTATGTAAAATTGTGAACTTTTTCTTTTTAGTGATTTAGCTTTGCCGTTGGGTTATGTCCAATTTGTGGCATAGTATCTATCTTAGGGATTTAGACTGTAGTCTTTTAATCTTGAAGTAATGGGAATTTACTATTTTCTATTTGACACTTTTTGTCCTTCTCTAGACGATCAGTTGGGAAAAATTGAGTTGTAAACTTATATGTCAAGTTTTATTTCTAGGGACAAATGCCCCCTTCAGCTATGGATAGGAGAGACGGTGTGATAGGTTTTGGTTAACTGCTTGACTTCTTATCATAAGGTCTGAAAATTGGTGATTCTTTATTTTAAATTATCCATTCATTTAAACTCAAATCTTATCGTTTCAACTGCTTCAACTTCATTTTTGTTTTGTAGGTTGAAGAATTGAGAAGCAAGGGGCTTGATCCATATGCTTATGGATGGGACAGAACTCACAGTGCTGTTCAGCTTCAAAATATATATAAAAATTTAGAAAATGGAGTGGAATTAAATAGCGAGAATGATCAAGTATCTGTGGCAGGAAGGATTATTGCTAGGAGGGCATTTGGAAAGCTTGCCTTCCTGACACTTAGGGATGATTCAGGAGCTATTCAGGTATTTTTAAAGACTCATTTTTGTTCTCTCTGAAAGCCCATAGTTGGCTGTTCACTATGAACTGTCAGATGTGAGCTTTTGTATTGTTCTTATGCTTAAACTCGTCGTTGAGTCTTCATAGTTCGTTGCATTTCTTAATTATAGAAATGTTAGAGCATGTGTTGCTTCTATGTAATGCATATTGTAGTGAGGTGCTGACTGCAGTTATTGAAATCTTTAATTTCAGCTTTACTGTGATAAAGAGAGGCTCCCGGGTGATCAATTTGAGCAAGTAAAAGCATTTGTTGATATTGGTGACATACTAGGTGCTAGAGGTTCTATAAAACGCACTGAGAAAGGTATCACTCTGATGTTCTTCTTTAAAATTTGCTTCCTTTAGCTCATAATTCTTCAGTAGAGTTACTGTGACTTGCATTTCTAACATTCTATATTGTGAGTAATTTCCTAAAATGCTTTAGTTAGTGCAGCAGATTGAGCAAGTTGGGCTTGGGTTGTCAATTATAGTCATATACAGATTATTGATGATTTTTCAGTGATAATTTTAGATAATTATTAGGATATTTTTGGTCAGACTGAGGTAGTTAAGGAGAAAATGGAGTCTTATTGGGATATTCTTTATTGCTGTCAATGAAAGTATAATATATTAAGATATAAGAGAAGTATAAATAGGATACTATATGGTATAGGGAAATATGAAAGGATCTTTTTGCGTGTTCTCTTTGATAAATATACCCTTAGGCTAATGTACTAGAGTATTATTCTTTTCCTTTGTTTACTCTTTGACTCCCTTATGGACATCTCTTCTGTTTTTGCTTGTATGTTGGTCCTTGGGACATCATTTTTATTTGCTTATCGTTCTTAAATGAAGGTAAAACATGGTTTGTATTCTGACCTAAGAATCTTGTTTTATGAACAAAGTATTAGAATAAACTGGTCATTTAATTTAAGACAGTCAACTGACTCTTGCAGTAAAATACACTGGAAGTTTTAATCCTAGAATAACATCATACAAAAGGTGTAAATTATATTGATAATGATGTTTAGAAGGTAATTGGTTTATTAAGCCAGGAAACAAGATTCATTTGGCTTCAAAATCTGATCTTTTGTGGGTTTTTGTATTATATTTTGTATTGCAATTAACTTTTGACCGAAACATAAAGGAAAGTCAAATTGTCAATGGAACATAGCCAATGCTATGGAAGTATGATGGCCTTACGCAGAACTACAAATATGAGGTTATAATTTGTGACCCATTATTCAAAATCAAAGTCTAGTTGTCCATCATGAAAGTGGAATGAAACGACAGTCAATGATAACAATATTATGTTTTCAGCAACTGGGGTTTCTGCACAAGCAGATGTCATTTCTGTCTTGAGCAAATTTTGTTTGAAATGCATTTCTTTTATGGAAGTTCATTGCTTAATATGTTTCTGTTTTTTTTTTTGGGTCTTCAATAAGAAGACGCAACAAGAAAAAAGATTGAGCAAAATGCAAAAATATTCACAAAATTATCATATGAAACATGAAGACTTTAGCAGACAATGTAATACAACTTGGAACGGATCTGCTTTTTGAGGACTTGCAGAATTGGGAATGCATCCGATTTTGAGTGGCTGTCTGAATTGAAGCTGATGGGTTACTTGTAGCTTGGCTTGGCACATTATTATCTTATGTTAATTGTGTTACTGTGTGTATAATTCCGAAGAGAAGTTAGTGTTTTGATCAGCTAAAAGGAGTCTTTGTGGGGTTATATGAGATATTTTAGATTCATTTTCTTTACTTCCTATATTTTTTCTGTTAGCCCTATGGGTCTTTCAAGGAGTTGGACTTTTGGTATTCTATGATGATGGACCCTGGGCAAATAGATGTAATATGGGAGGTTCCAGGTCTGTTATAATGATTGGTGAGGTGTCCAAAAAGGGGCCCAGGGCTGCATTACTATCACATGGGACAAGAGGTGAAGGAAGGGGAAAGGGGAGAGATGGAGTTGGCTATAAAGAAGGACATACATAGGATGGATTTGGGACGAGTGAGGTAAGAAATTTGTGACTGTGTGAATGGGAGAGACTAGCCTCTCAAATTCTATCTCACTCTGTGTTTTCTGCTATCTTCTGTGTGGCTTATCTATTAAGACCTGCACTCTGGCAGATTATTGTTAATTTGATACCATTTTGAGCTTGAGTTCCATTATATGACTTGTAGGCCCTACATATTTGTCTTTCTTATATACCAGGTATAATTTTTTGTGTACTTTCTCAGTTCTCTGTCTGTCAATACTCGATGGCTGTTGTTGGCTTCTATTACTCTTACTGGATAATGACACTGAAAAGAAAATCTACCTGCTAACTGTATCATCACTTTGTATTGGTCTCACTTGGAATTTGAAATCATTTTGAAGGGCCTAATAGGCAAGGAAGAAAACTCCCTTATTGTTTGTCCAATAAAGCAAATGTTTCTTAAATTGATTATAGAAGGCTCTAAACCTTCTGCCTTTCATTTCTTACACTGTTACTTGGATGCTAAATCCTAGAAATACAACAAATCAAATACATTTTTTTGGTTGTTTCAAAGCTGTGATCGATTAAGATGGGAGATTTTATGGTCAGTTGATTGCATCATGCTGGTCTATTACTAATATCTTGTATTTGATGAACATGCCTTATCTTTTAATATAACTACTACAAGGGGTGGAGCATTTGTACAATACTGTGATTTTCTGTCATAATATCTTTGCTACTTCTTTATGTTATTTTTCTTGTTTTGTTCCTTTCTTTAGGGGAGCTCTCTGTTTATCTGAATTCTTTTGTGATCCTTACAAAATCTCTGCTTCCACTACCTGACAAATACCATGGATTAACTGACATAGATAAGCGTTATCGCCAGAGGTTAGTACACATTTCAATGTCTTATGTCACTTTACTCTAGTTCTTGTTATGTTTAATTTTTTTTTTTTTTATTGAGAAGAGGGGTTTGATTGGGGGCATGGCTTCTTGGGTTGTACAATGGAAATGGTGTGTTTAGTTTTTGATAGTGCAATTATGACATTTTTCCTAATAACTTGCTATTTCTTTCATAATGTTCTTGAAAGTTATTCTCTTGTCCTTTATTGTTGCATTGTGTTAGGTTCTCACAAAGAAAGAGATGGGGTTTACGTTCTGATAGAGAATAAAAAGTGTAAGAGGGAAAGAGAGAGAGCCAGCAGAAGAGAAATAGAGAGAATAGAACACGGGGGAAGAGAGAAATGAGAGAAAGGATGATTCTTCGTTATTCCAAAGCCCTTGATTAGAATACAGATACTGACCTTTCCCTCCTTTTATAGCCATTGGTCGTTAATGCCTAATCAACTAACAAACCTAACTACCCATTACCCCCTAATGCCTATTCAATTATTTATTACATATCACCTTCTAATAAGACACCTTATTTAACAAGGACTCCCTTGAATAATCCCTCTTTGGCCTTTAAATCCAGATTGGGGTTTTCTATTATCATTCAGAACAAGGCAATAGGTCACCAAAATAGTCCAACTTCTCCATCTAATCTGATGGAGGACCTCATCTAAAAATAGTTCTAGCTGACATGTTATCCGCATTTTCAAAATAATACTTGGATGTGAAAGTCTTGTTTTTATTGGCTTTTGACATCCTCTACCAAGTCATTAGCTACAAAAGTAAGATTCAGAATATGGAGACTTGCAATAAAAGAACTTTAGTTTTCAAATATGATGCCCAACATGTATGAGAAGAGATTATGTAAGATATTACTAACTCATTATAGATGAGGATGAGGGATTAAAGATAGAAAAAAGAAAAAATATTTTACTTAAAGAGTAGGATCATAAATTAGTAGTTTAAATTGCATCTATTTTATTTAATCCCCCCTTCTTTTGAAGTTATCGGGAACTATTCTATGGGGTCTATATAATGTCCTCGTCAATTGTATTGAAGTAGATTTTGTCCATTTTGGATTATGCTGTTAGTTTTATTCTCTGTGTTTTTTTTCCTCTATCAATTTCCTCCCTTTCTTTACCTTTATGTTTCTCCCTCTTTCTCCCTCTCCCTTCTCATCCACTACTATTCTGTGTCATAGTGATAAGTTTATTCACATTGTTCATCAAACTAGTAGGCTTGGCTTTACTTCTTTTGTCATAGTAGATCCATCCTATGGGCATTCTGGCCCCTCACCTCTGTTTTTCTCCGTAACTTTTGAGTACCAATTTTTACGTCATTTTGCTTTTCAGGGTTTCAAGAGGTATTTCATTGACGAAGTTCAAAGGGTTTTATGTTAATAATTGTTATTCTTATTTTTATGTTTTCATGTGAATGTGCATTGTGTGTTTCTATTTCATTTGTGAGCTTCTTGTTTTCCCCCTTCCACATGTCTTCCTCTTTCTTTGTTATGTGATTTTTCAACTGCAGTATAGTAACTCTACTTATTTTGAACATTTCTCCGATTACCATTTCTGAAGTCATTGCCTTTTGTTAATTCTGACTTGCTAGGAAGTTTAAGCACTGAAACTTGAGTAGCCCTTTTGTTTAAGTATTTCTTCCTGATGTTTGTTGTGGTTAGGTATGTAGATATGATTGCAAACCCGGAGGTAGCAGATGTATTTCGTAAAAGAGCAAAGGTGGTTCATCTCTCTTACCTTTTCATCTGAATTGAACTGTTTGCGGTGGTTCACATCTTATTTTCTTTAAATATCTATACTAGATGATTAGTACTTTAGTTTAGATATAAAAGGCTTGCTATGTTTAAGCTACATTTCTTTTTAAATGCCAACAGCTACCTTCTGCTTTTACTGTCTCTTTATTGGACCATAACTTGGAAAACAATGTTAGGAGTTGATGCTGCTAAATAGAATGTAATTACCAAAGGAATAAGAATATGGGAAGATAAAAATGAAAAGAAGCTAAGACAAAATGGACCCAAAGTTACTCATTAATAATTTAAATAGATAAGTAAGTTTTGAATTTACTAAGCTGGTGCATGTGTCATTGACAAGTTTAAGTCGTGTCAGCCTTAAATTGCAAAGCTACACCTAATGTAACATGGGGTGCAACATAGGTCTTTCTTCCCTAAGAAATAGATTTAAGTTGAGCTAAATTGAATTAGGAATGTGAATAAACAGTAGCAAATGATTGGGTTTGGATTGGCTAGTGTGAAAAGAAAGCAAAACCTGCTCTACTTTTTGTGCGTTTGCAAGTTTAATGGAAATGCAATGGAATGAAGATGACATCAATTCAATAAGTGATCCCTAGGAGTAGGAATCGGGGACAATCCTAGCCAATGCAAGTTTAATTAGCTCATTCACCTTGACTCATTGGTATATAGTAGCTTAAAGGATTCTTTAGACTTGGTGGAATTGCTTTCTATAAATCCTAGAACCCTAGCAACTTGTGGTAGTTCAATTTCACTTGATTGACTCATCAACATATAGATTGATCTTGGAATGATTAATTATGCCTAAAACAGCCCCAAAACAGATCCTAATTATATTTGATCTTGCATGATTGGATTGGATTTGATTTGATCTTCAACCAACCCTCTGAGTGATGCCACATGTCCTCACTCAGTGACCAATTGGCACATGTTGTGCACCATTTAATTCTTTTGCCACCTACACATAAAATAAAATGTTCACTAGAATATGTATTATGAGAATTTGTTTATTTGTTTAATATTCAATATAATCTGTAAAAATTTGCAATAAATTCCAAAAATTCCCATAAAATTAATCTTCCCCTCTAAACACAATTATTAATCAATTAAGCTCGACTAATCACAAAACAAGTTCTAAAAGTCAAGTTTAATCAGGTAAAAATGTGAAAAAAATATGATTTATCAATCATGTTTACCAATCAAAATAAGTGCAAGGACAATTTCATTCTGTGTTTTCTATAACTATTATAAATCAATTAAATAGTTCCTATTGACATTTGTGTAACTTAAGTATTAGCCTTCAATTTTTAAATTAGTGTTTGATAGAGACTTGGGTAGTACAAGATGCTTGAGTCTCACATTGAGCAGTATGAGATGCTCTATTGGGTATTTAAGTGACCTGGTTTTCTTATCTCAATAGCTATTTTTTGGGGGAGGCTTCCTCATTTCATTTGAGTACCTATCAATTGGTATCAAAGTTGGTGGTTGACGATTCTAAAAGGGCTATCTATGGAGCATTTTGACTAATGAAGAAGCCAAGTGAGGTGGCATAGAGTGTGTTCTTTGAGGATATTAGCTCTCCAAGGAGGCCAATTTATGAAGACTTGGATAGTGTGGGATGCCTAAGCCCTGCACTTGGTTGTATATAATGCTTTATAGGGTATTTATTGGGCTGGTTTCCCACTTCAATAGCTAGCTTTTGGTGGAGGGTTCCCCATCCCTTGGGTACCCATGAATTTCATATAAGAGAATTGGAAGGATTGCCTGTTTTGTTTATATTTAAAAAAATAACTATGTTTACATAAAGCATTGCTGAAATTTTTTTTTTCATTGCACAACTAAATTACTGGCCTATGCTTGTTTGGATTGCCATTCCTAAAAAAGTTTAAATTCCATGTAGATAGCTGCCATATTGGCTGGTGTCTGATTTGGTAAAATTATCCAGTACAGATATCTATGTTGAATATGGTTCTTGCTTTGAATGAAACTATATTCAAATTAAAACTATTTACATCGGAGGCATTAAGCCGCCTGTGCAAAAACTCACATCAGGCATAGAAAAAAAGAGAATTGGCCTGCAAGATAGAAACATAACCAACCCAGATGATGTTACATGTTTTACCTAACACCTTTGTTTACCTGTTCCTGCCTATGTACAAGTGTTTCCATTTAACAAAAAATCATTTGCTGGTTTATGACAGATCTGCGTATCATCAGGGAGTTCTTGTCAAAAAATAAAGTTATTTTTGCTTGCCAAAAGCATAGATTGCAGCACAAAACATGGTCATCCTAAGCTTAAACAACAGCCTTTTTTCCCTTCTAGTTTTCACAAAAACATGTAAATGGATAATCTTGAAGAGCCAACATCTAAGTTAACATAAGCCATTGTTATTTTAAAATGTTAACAGGTATAGAATGTCCAAGAAATAAATGATGAAATGTTTCATGATTAGTTTGTCAAAAATTGCGGAGGTCATTTTGCTTTAACTTCAAGTGTTTTGGAAAATCCTTGGTAGCTAATTTGCCATGGAAAACCAGCCAAGCGGTAATTGAATATTTTGGTAGTGTGCACCCACTCTAAACAATAGGACCCTGGGGGACTTCAGAAGGGGTAGGATGAAAACTTCAATAACAATCCTGCAATATGATTACACTGCATGTAGATTTTTTTTCTTGCATTCTTAATTGTGATTGCCATCAAGGGTGAATAATATTAAGATTTTGATAGTTGATTTTCCAATGATTATTGCTTTTCACTCGGTGCATGAGCTAGTAAGTTCTATGCATAAATTAATATAAACTCTTTGCCTTTCCAAAGATTGTATCAGAGATACGGACAACAATGGACTCCTTAGGGTTTGTTGAAGTTGAAACTCCGGTTTTGCAGGTTTGTTATATCATTGTACCTTCAAGTTTACGTGGATTCTTTTATTTGATTTTAGTTCATCTCTTGGTGGATGATTGTTTCTGAAAGAATGCAAATTGTACAAGTCTTTCATTGACAGTCATTGGTATCCTAACATATTAGGCATTAGTTTGACAGGCATCATGTAATTGTTTGATCTTCCTCTTCCTGTTAAAATTTAACGCAATACCTTTTCTTTTAAAATAATAGTTATTGACAGCAATTGGTGAACTTTAGTGCCAAGTACCCAGAGTGCTATAGCATGTAGGGAGAACTGCATAGTGTATATCTGTACAATTCCCACTTCAAAAAATGGAACTTTAATTGTTAACAATCATTATAATGATTTCAACAACTAATTGCTAACCTGTACAGTGGTTCTGTCATTCTTTCGATACTTCTATTTTGGCACTTTGTTGGTCTTATGTTTTATTCGGTCTGATCCCCTGTTGCTTGCATGCTTCACAACCTTGTTTTAATTTAGAAAATTTCTTTTTTAACAATACTTTTTAAATGCCATCATGTTTGGAATTTGTTTCTGTGTCAGCCCTTTTTTGATTAATTTTATTGTCCAGGGCGCAGCTGGGGGAGCTGAAGCCAGACCATTTATTACATATCATAATTCTCTTCAACGGGACTTGTATCTGAGGATTGCAACTGAACTTCATTTAAAGAGAATGCTGGTGAGATATTTTGTGACGTGAACTGACTGTATAATGAACCCCAATCAGCATGTCATCTTTTGAAGTTCTGGTTTTCTTTTATTTAAATTGTGAAACTGAAGTGTCTACAGAAAATACTCTTTTCATTGTTAGGGGAATGAAATATTAAATAATTATCTTCTTTACATTTAATATTGTGAAGATACGATGCAACTAGTATGTTAAACAATAAAAGGAAACATGGAGATAGATTTAGCATTATCAACAAATTTGCCACCAAAAGATATTAAATTACCATTCACGGTCTTGGATTTTATGGACATGGCAACATTCTGAGGATTGGAAAAGTATACATTTCAAAGGTTGAATGGAAGAGGCTTCTTCAGGCTATGAATTTAATGTAGCTAACCACTTTGATGTGTTTCTTCATGACAGGTGGGAGGGTTTGAAAAAGTATATGAGATTGGCCGGATATTTAGAAATGAAGGAATTTCTACTCGTCATAATCCTGAATTTACAACTATTGAGGTAAAGTTTTGAGCATGCAGTAACGGGAGTGCATCTTCAGGCACCTATTCATTTTCTTTTGAGATGTGATAGATTAACTTGAGAATTTTAAAGCAATTGGGTGGGGTGGTGTCTGTATGAGTATGTATGCTGGTTGTAGTTAATGCCTTTGTAGTTATATCTTAATGACATTCTGATTTATTAATATTTATAAAATTTTAGATGTATGAGGCATATTCAGACTATCAAAGCATGATGAATTTGGCAGAGGAGATTGTCACTCAGTGTGCTCTTGCGGTTCATGGAAAACTTACTGTTGATTACCAGGTAGATTTTGTATTTGGTCAATCTCATGGCATGATGTTTGTCTGTTTATACAAGATGTCATATGCAAGTTATTTCAAAGCTTTAACTGAAATTATTGGTCTTGTTAAACATCCTCTTTTCTCATGTAGTTGCTTGGGGAAGAAAGGTTATTTCAAATACTATCTGGTCTTTTAATATCTTCAAGTGTTATTACCTAGGTACTATCTTGGGACTGGAAGTTAGATTTTAACTTCTCATCATCGGAGTGGTTAGTGTGTTTTTTGTATCAGTCTTTTGGTAACTAATTAGATAAGGTTATGATGACATTATATGACTTCTTATTCTACAATACTGTCGCAATAGTAATTCATGATGCATAACATTCTTCAATTATTCCAATATTCTTCCAATACAACAAATCTGCTGAAGAGGGATAAATGCACTTTGCAGGGGGATGAAATATGTTTGGAGCGTCCTGGAGAAGGGATACCATGAACAACCTTGTAAAAGAAACTGCTGGAATTGATTTCAATGAGTTGGGAAGTGATCTAGATGTTGCAAAGAAGTTACTCTAAGCACCCTTGGCAATAACCTTGATAACAAAGATAAAGCTTCCATCGATGCATGCCAATCACTTGGCCACCTCCTTAATGAGGTTGATTAGCTTCTCTATCTCATGTTCCTCAAGGCATTTTTAGTCCTCTTTATTTCATGTACTTGGTTTCGTTTGCAACTACTCACTTATTATTTCAGATAGAAAACTTTGTAAAAATTGCAAGGTGATCCTCGGAGATGTTGTAACGATACAACATAGGGTCCTAGTCCTTGATGTGTGTATTATGAGTAAAATCCAAAAATGTCGACAAGTAGTAGCGCAAGGATTAGGTGGTGGCAATTAAAAGGTGAGAAGCAAGATATCTTCAAGTGAAATCTTTTGGATAAAGGAATTTGGGAATCTCAGGGAAGTGCTAACATCATGTGAGAGGATATGGCTAAAAGATACGGGAGGTTGCAAAAGTAGTTTTGGGAGAATCAAAAGGTTCTGGTCCGAGAGATAAGGAGTCTTGGTGGTGGAATAATAGTGTACAGGAAAATCAAGTATAAGAGAAGAACTGTTTTAAAGCCATACGTTTGTGTAACAATGAGGAAAATTGGAGAGGTAACCGTATGGCTAAGAAGGAAACTAAGATAGCTGTGGGTGAAGCTCGTTCTAAAGCGCTTTTGAAGAATTTTATAAGATCCTTGAGACGAAGGAAGGAGAGCGAAATATTTATAAGATTGCCAAGAGTAGGGAAAGAAAATCAAGAGATCTAGAACAGGTAAGGTGTATTAAGGATGAAGAGGGAAGAACTTCAGTTACAGATGATGAAATTAAAAATAGATGGGAGACTTACTTTTCTAAACTTTTCAATGATGGAGAGGGTTCATCTAGTAACTTGGAGGATTTAGTAACTGGTGAAGGAGAACAAAATTTGTCATTCTATCGAATATACGTGATAAGGAGGTAAAGGAAGCTCTTAAGAAAATGGCAAATGGTAGAGCCAACGGACCTGATTGTATATCTATCGAAGCGTGGAAATGTTTAGGTGAAAAAGGGGTGAGATGGTTAACTAAGTTATTTAATGTAATTTTTACGGTTCAAGAAAATGCCTGATGAGTGGAGGAGAAGTACATTAATTCCTATTTATAAAATAAAGGAGATATTCAGAATTGTACTAACTATAGAGGGATTAAGCTCATGAGCCACACAATGAAATTGTGGGAGAAAGTAATTGAGCACAGGTTGAGATTGGAGACAAGTATTTTTGAGAATCAGTTTGGTTTTATGCCAGGTAGATCAACTACAGAGGCGATTTATCTACTAAGGGGATTAATGGAAAAGTATCGTTGTAAAGATAAAGATCTACACATGGTTTTATTGATTTGGAAAAAGCTTATGACCGTATACCAAGAGAAGTGCTTTGGAAAGCGTTAGAAAAAGAGAGAGTACGGATTGCTTATGTTAAAGCCATACAAGATATGTATGAGGGGTAAAAACTAGTATAAGAACGCCTAGTGGTCAAACAAAGGATTTTCCTATAAAGATTGGACTACATTAGGGATCATCTCTGAGTCCTTTATTTGTTCAACTTGATCTTAAATGTTTTGACGGAAACATATTCAAGGGGAAATTCCGAAATATATGCTCTTCGCGGATGATATAGTTCTTATAGCAGAGACAAGAGAAGAGGTTAATTGCAAACTTGAGTTATGGAGGAGGACATTGGAGTCGAAAGGGTTTCGTCTGAGTAGAAGTAAGACGGAATATTTATATTGTAAATTTGGTAAAGGACTATTCGACAATAATTTGAAAGTGAAATTGGGAGATCAAATTATACCTCAAGTGGAAAAGTTTCGATATTTGGGAGCCATTATTCAAAATGATGGCGAAATCAGTGGAGATATTTCACATAGAATTCAAGCTGGGTGGTTTAATTGGAGAAAAGCTAAAGGAGTTATTTGCGACCGTAAGGTGCCTAATAAATTTAAGGAAAGTTTTATCGCACTGCTATCAGACCGGCAATGTTATATAGTAGTGAATGCTGGGCTCTAACGGGACAACAAGAGCATAAAGTTGGAGTAGCAGAGATGAGAATGTTACAATAGATGTGCGGACATACACGTAAAGATAAAATTCGAAATGAGCACGTACGCGAAAAAGTGAGGGTGGCACCTATTGAGGAAAAAATGATAGAAAATCGGTTGAGATGGTTTGGGCATGTACAAAGAAGACCAAGGGAGGCACCAGTGAGAAGAGTGGAACATATAACTTTGAGTCCGATTAAGAGAGGTAGAGGAAGGCCTAAGAGAACACTTTTGGAAGTTATTGAATGCGATCTGTTAATTAATAATATTCCTAAAAGCTTGATAAATGATAGAGCACAATGGCGTCTTGCAATTCATGTAGCCGACCCCATCTAGTGGGATAAAGGCTTGTTGTTGTTGTTGTTGTTGTTGTTGTTGTTGTATTATTCTTTATTAATATATTCAACTTCCTTCTGGTCGTGCTTTTAAAAGTTTTTGTATTTTCAAATTCACTTAGCCTATGCAGTTTGTTGGTCTTGTTTTTTTTCAGGTTTTTGAGATTGTTGTAGAACCAAAACTTATCCAACCTACATTTGTGTTAGACTACCCAATTGAAATATCACCCCTGGCTAAGCCCCACCGAAGGTAGTGATATCTTAAGTGCTATTTTATCACTTCCTTCTGCTGATACTGTCATGCTGTATATTTTGGTATTTCTGGCCAATTGCTATTAGTTTAGGATGTACTGCTTTTTTTGACACCAACAATTTAACTTAGTTATAGTTATTGTGTGTTTGTGGTTAATACCAATCAATGTTCAGAAAACCAGATTGGCTGGTGATCCAGGTCATACAAAGTGGGAAACTGGCACCTAGTCTAGTCTAGAACATTCAACTGGACCTTATGAAAACTAATGAATGACTGGAAAATCCAGTTAGGAACTAGAGAACCAGTAGGAAAAAAATATGAAAATTTTAAACTTTGGAGCTTTTAGAAAGATAGCCAAAGCCCAAGAAGGATCCTTGAGGATGCTATCAAGGTGTTAAAGGAACATTTTTGTTTGAAATCCCTTGAAAACTATAATTTTAATGAAGGACAAACGCCAGAAATAATAAAATGAAGGATAGAAAGTGACCTATGTATCCCATCCCGTCTCATGCGAATGCCTTCACTACCTCCAATTGCTACTTTTCCATCTCTTAATAATGTACGTGAAAGGAAAAAAAAAAGGAAAAGAAAAACTCTTTTTGATTTCTTCTTCCCTATAAAACTTACAGGGAAAAAAACTCACGTTTCTGCAAGTTCATGGCTTTCACATCCCTGATTATATGCTTGGCCTTTTGTTTGTTCTTCTTAGTGTTGTTAAAGGCGCTCGCCTCAGCGCCTAAGGCGCAAAAGCAAGGCGCTAAACAGGGTCATCGCCTCTCATGTGAAGAGAGGCGATGGGGTTAGTTAGGTGCACGCCTGAGAGCACCTTGTGCGCCTTGCACGAGCAAAAGGTGCTCGCCTGAGGGTGCCTAATTGAAGTAGGTTGAAGAATAGGGGAACAAAAGATGAGCAGATGATGATCGACCACTGGGCAATGAAGAAGAGATGAAGGCGACTGACTGGGATTGGGTATTGAAAAAGTGAAGAAGACGACTGACTGGGTTTGGTTATTGAAGAGAAGATAACGACCGATTGGAATTGATGAGGACGATGCTGACAGCATATGGAAGAAGAGAAGAGAAGATAAGGACAGCATCGACGGCTTCACTTGACTTCTATGGAGTAACATATTGTAGAAGACAATGGGTTTGCTCATATTTTAATACATAACCCATTAAAATATGATATAAAATATGAAAAGTTAAATGATATAAAAACAAATATGAAATATTTAATTTCAAAATAAGAGAAGACAATTACATAATAGAAAAGATTTAAACTTATTGCAAGAAATACTTTTTGATTGAAATTTTAAACATGATAGTGAAATTATTATGAGCCTTGGAAAATTTTCAAGAAAATTTAATCCCAACTTATACTGATTAGGTTATAAAAGAGAACCTATTATAATCCATTAGACATTTAGAATAGAGCAGCAAAACCCAGAGGCTATAACACATGGTAGCGCCTCGCTTCATTCGAGTGCACACCTTTCTAGCGTCATGCGCCTAAGGCGTTTTATAGGCTCTGCGCCTTAAGTGCGCCTTTTGCCTTTAACAACCTTGGTTCTTCTCAATTCATATAGTACAGTTAGGGACTGGACATGAAATAATTCCACATCTGTAATACAATCAAATGATAATTGTAAAACATTGAGGAAAATAATAGAGTTGTGGGAAAGGTAGTCAGTATATCTACCGATTTACCATCTATTTTATTTACAATCGTATGTATGAAACAAAGAAGTTGTTTTATCCTGTTGGGTGGGGTTGGCTATATGGATTACACAATGTTATTATGCTCTATCAGCAACCAAATTTTTGGATATATTGTTAACCAAAATGTATCATTTGATAACTTCATTGAGTATTCTCTTTGGTCTTCCTTTAGCCCTTTTCATATAGCTTAAGATTATCTGCTCCATATTTCTCACTAGTATCTCTGGCAGACTTTTTTATATATGTTCAAATCATCTTAAATGATTTTCTTTAATAGATGCCAAGCCAACTCTTCCTCTTATATGATCATTACTAATTTTATCATTTCCTATATGCCCACACATCCATCACAACATTCTCATATCTGTAACCCCAACTTTATGCTATTGTTGTCCTTTAAAGTTCAACATTCACTATTATATAATATAGCTACTCTTATGATAGTTTGATAAAACTTCCTTTTAAGCTTATTAGATACTTTCTGATAACAAATAATTCTTATAGCCTTTCTTGTTTTGAACTATCTAGCTTGTATTCTTTGTACTATATTTTATTAATTTCATTATCATTTTGTATAATTGCTTTCAAATATCTAAACTTTGTCACTTGTGGTATGATCTGATCTCCCATTTTAACTTCCAGATCAGTGTTAACTGGCCTCTTATCAAATTTGCAGTGCATATATTCTATCTTACTCCTATTTAGACGGAAACCCTTTGACTCCAAGGTCTTTCTCCACAACTTAAGTTTAGAGTTAATATTTTCCTTTGACTTTGCAATGGGAAATATATTATCAGCGAAAAGCATGCATTTGAGGATTTCCTCTTGTATGTGCTTAGTTAGAATATCTTAAATGAGGTCAAACAAGTAAGAATTCAAAGACAATCCCTGGTGAAGGCCAATGCTTAAAAGAAGCCGCATTCAACATCTCTCGAGTGTTCTCATTCCAATTAATTTAACAAATAATCTAGAATATGTTTTTGTTTCATAGAGTTAGTGCCATAAATAATACTTGGTTTCAAGATTTTCAAAATATTATATGCTAATAAAATGATATTTCATAAAAGTAAAAATTTATTTAATTTCATCTTAAAGAATAATATTGTATAAATTATCATTTCTTACATAATATTTAATATACAAAATTAAAATATTTTAATTTAATTATAACTTGTTCAACTACAATCCCACCAAATCTTGAACCAATGCCTCAACTGATTTAATAATTACAACAACAACAACAACAACAACAAGTCTTTATCCCACTAGGTGGGGTCGGCTACATGGATTGCAAGACGCCATTGTGCTCTATCATTTATCAAGCTTTTAGAAATATTATTAATTAACAGATCGCGTTCAATAACTTCCAAAAGTGTTCTCTTAGGCCTTCCTCTACCTCTATTAATCGGACTCAAAGTTATATGTTCCACTTTTCTCACTGGTGCCTCCCTTGGTCTTCTTTGTACATGTCCAAACCATCTCAACTGATTTTCTATCATTTTTTCCTCAATAGGTGCCACCCTCACTTTTTCGCGTACGTGCTCATTTCGAATTTTATCTTTACGTGTATGTTCGCACATCCATCGTAACATTCTCATCTCTGCTACTCCAACTTTATGCTCTTATTGTCCCGTTAGAGCCCAGCATTGACTACTATATAACATTGCCGGTCTGATAGCAGTGCTATAAAACTTTCCTTTAAATTTATTAGACACCTTATGGTCGCAAATAACTCCTTTAGCTTTTTTCCAATTAAACCACCCAGCTTGAATTCTATGTGAAATATCTCTACTGATTTCGCCATCATTTTGAATAATGGCTCCCAAATATCTAAACTTTTCCACTTGAGGTATAATTTGATCTCCCAATTTCACTTCCAAATTATTGTCGAATAGTCCTTTACCAAATTTACAATATAAATATTCCGTCTTACTTCTACTCAGACGAAAACCTTTCGACTCCAATGTCCTTCTCCATAACTCAAGTTTGCAATTAACCTCTTCTCTTGTCTCTGCTATAAGAACTATATCATCCGCGAAGAGCATATATTTCGGAATTTCCCCTTGAATATGTTCCGTCAAAACATTTAAGATCAAGTTGAACAAATAAAGACTCAGAGATGATCCCTAATGTAGTCCAATCTTTATAGGAAAATCCTTTGTTTGACCACTAGGCGTTCTTATACTAGTTTTTACCCCCTCATACATATCTTGTATGGCTTTAAGATAAGCAATCCGTACTCTCTTTTTTTCTAACGCTTTCCAAAGCACTTCTCTTGGTATACGGTCATAAGCTTTTTCCAAATCAATAAAAACCATGTGTAGATCTTTATCTTTACAACGATACTTTTCCATTAATCCCCTTAGTAGATAAATCGCCTCTGTAGTTGATCTACCTGGCATACAACCAAACTGATTCTCAGAAATACTTGTCTCCAATCTCAACCTGTGCTCAATTACTTTCTCCCACAATTTCATTGTGTGGCTCATGAGCTTAATCCCTCTATAGTTAGTACAATTCTGAATATCTCCTTTATTTTTATAAATAGGAATTAATGTACTTCTCCTCCACTCATCAGGCATTTTCTTGGACCGTAAAATTACATTAAATAACTTAGTTAACCATCTCACCCCTTTTTCACCTAAACATTTCCACGCTTCGATAGATATACAATCAGGTCCGTTGGCTCTACCATTTGCCATTTTCTTAAGAGCTTCCTTTACCTCCTTATCACGTATTATTCGATAGAATGACAAATTTTGTTCTCCTTCACCAGTTACTAAATCCTCCAAGTTACTAGATGAACCCTCTCCATCATTGAAAAGTTTAGAAAAGTAAGTCTCCCATCTATTTTTAATTTCATCATCTGTAATTGAAGTTCTTCCCTCTTCATCCTTAATACACCTTACCTGTTCTAGATCTTTTGATTTTCTTTCCCTACTCTTGGCAATCTTGTAAATATTTCGCTCTCCTTCCTTCGTCTCAAGGATCTTATAAAATTCTTCAAAAGCGCTTTAGAACGAGCTTCACCCACAGCTCTCTTAGTTTCCTTCTTAGCCATACGGTACCTCTCCCAATTTTCCTCATTGTTACACAAATGTATGGCTTTAAAACAGTTCTTCTTATACTTGATTTTGTCCTGTACACTATTATTCCACCACCAAGACTCCTTATCTCTCGGACCAGAACCTTTTGATTTTCCCAAAATTACTTTTGCAACCTCCCGTATCTTTTTAGCCATATCCTCCCACATGATGTTAGCACTTCCCTGAGATTCCCAAATTCCTTTATCCAAAAGATTTTGCTTGAAGATATCTTGCTTCTCACCTTTTAATTGCCACCACCTAATCCTTGGTGCTACTACTTGTCGACGTTTTTGAATTTTACTCATAATACACACATCAAGGACTAGGACCCTATGTTGTGTCGTTACAGCATCTCCGGGTATCACCTTGCAATTTTTACAAAGTCTTTTATCTGTGTTCCTAACCAAAAGAAAATCAATCTGTGACCTTGAGGCTCCACTTTTGTAAGTGATGAGATGCTCATCTCTCTTCTTGAAACAAGTGTTGGAAATCTTAAAATCATACGCCAATGAGAAATCAAGAAGAGTTTGTCCTTCATTGTTTAGCTCTCCAAAACTAAAACCGCCATGTACTCTCGCATACTGACCACCGTCCCTCCCGACATGCCCATTAAAGTCTCCTCCAATAAAAATCTTTTCATTCTGTGGTATGTGTTGAATCAACCCCTCCAGATCCTCCCAAAATAATTCCTTAAGACTGGCTTCTGTCCCGACTTGCGGCGCATAAGCGCTAACAATATTAACAGTCTCACGTCCAATTATCATTTTTAAGGAAATAATTCTATCTCCAATTCTGCTAACTTCTACAACGTTCTTCTTCCACTCCTTATCTATAATGGTGCTTACTCCATTACATGCACTTACTTTTCCTGTATACCAAAGTTTGAAACCTTGAATATCCTTAGCTTCTTCTCCACGCCATTTTGTTTCTTGCAGGCAAAGGATATTGATTTTCCTTTGAATCATAACCCCTACAACCTCTACAGATTTACAATTCAATGCCCCAACATTCCAAGTACCAAATTTAATTTTGTTCTCATGGACTAACTTCTTTAGCCACATGTGTCTAGAATGACGCAGTAGCCCTTGCTCATTTAACACTACATCCGGGCGCCGATGCAGCGGCTCTAACTCACTTATCACTGTACTCGAGCCATGTAGCGCGTTACTTACGGACAACGACCTAGCATTAACATTATAACGTCTATTGTCCATGTTCATTATAGATTCAACAAAGTTTTACATTGGCTGTTGATGGCCTAACACAACCCTCCTCCTTTATCCGGGCTTGGGATCGGCTATAAACATAAGCCTATTCAACAAACTGATTTAATAATTAGAGTGGTTTTTATAACAATGGTCAATACTTGATGGAAGCTGCTTTCTATTTGAGAGTTGTTTATGTTTATTTTGTTAAAATAGTTTTATTGTTTCATCCCATGGTATAGTGATTCAGTGAGGTGCCTTTTTCGTTGGGTCATGAAAACCCATGGTCATGATAAGCATGTGCTTTTTTGATAAAATTTGGTGAATGCTGCAGAAGTATTGTAGGCTATATGATCTCCTAGAGCAAGGATAATTTTGGGTTCCTTGCTTTTTGCTTGGAACTAATATTTTTGTCTTTAGAATAAATGCTGTACTATGATATTCTCCTCAATTTTATTAAATTTTCCTGGCATCGATGTATCTAAGCTCTCTCATTTTTTTTTTGTTTTTGGCTGTTAAATATTCACCTTGTTTCCTCATGCTTGGCATAAAAACTGTGCAGTGGTTGATTTCATTACCTTGAAAGAAAACTACTTACTAATCTTCATCTATAATTGCCACTTATATGTTGAGTTCTAATACTGACATGATATTTAGTTTTCCCCCTATTTCTGACGCTAATATTTAAGAATGACTTTTCAATATATATTTTACTAGTCAATTTTTAGGATGTAATGAGAAAATTGTAAAACTTGACAAGCACTTCTAACTAATTAGCTCTGATCCTCTTACTCTGTTTATGGACAACATTATACTCTTTTTCTCCTATTAGATTCACAGGCTTGACAGAGAGGTTTGAACTTTTTATCTGTGGTCGTGAGCTGGGCAATGCATTCTCTGAGTTAACCGATCCTGTAGATCAGGTAAGAAAAAATTTATGATATCTTTGTCCGGAATCAAGAGATTATTGGCTTGAGGCTTCCAAGCTTTCATATTGTTGAATGTTCGATGGCTTATTTTTCTTGAATTGAACGACATGATAGAAAAATTCTGAATGTTGGATCTACCTCTCAAAATCAATTTCTTATTACAAATTAGTAACTAAGTTTTGCGAATAAAAATTTGATCCTACAAAAGTCCAAATCCATCAACTTGTAAATTGGGTAGTTATGATGATGATAATGAGACCTTGGGACGAACAGTAACATCAAGTCCTCAATCAACAGCTTGCAGATATGGTTTGATTATTTTTGTTCAATTACTGGCTCATAGCTCCCCTTGGCGACAAATAAATTCTGAGGATGACTGCACTTAGAGAACTGCAGAGAACAGAATTGTAAATTAACTTCTTAAGATCATAAATCAACTTCTCAAAATATAATCTTTCATAGCGGTCAAACAGAACTGCAATTTAAGCAACATGTATCAGAATGCACCACCATTGGTGTCTCAGGAGCGTCAACAGACACGGTCGTCCTGTGGTGAACATAATCAGGAAAACAGGAGGTAGAAAAGACACTCAAGATAGAGACAAGTGAGCTAGAAGCCAAATGACAGCATATATCAGAATGCATGTGTGAAATCTCTCAAGCGTCAACAGAGACAGTGATTCTGTAGTGAACAAAATCAGGAAATGAGGAGAGAGAAAAAAGACAAACTCAAGATAGAGACAAGTGAACTGGAAGCTAAATGACAATGAAACAGCTGCTTCTATGACAGAGTTACATTCTGACTGACAAAATCAATCGAGTATTCGACTTTTGATAACTGATCTATATTCTAAAGGCATATTCTAGCCAATGGATGCTGCAATAATGTATGCAAATTAACATAATGCTTTGGGTATTTGTCTTTTGATTCCTTCTTTTTCTTTTGGCAAACCCATAAAGACATATCAAATTAGACACCTGATTGTAAATAGTTTTTCAAACTTGTTCTACAAACAATTCAATACTATCTAAATTCCGAAGCATGGGGATTAGCAGAAAATAAATATCCATGAGTGTAAAATAATATTTCACAAAGCAGGTAATCGTAACTATTTAATAAGATACTGCACTTTTGCTATTCAGCTATATAGAGTCGTAAAAAAGCTGTGTAAGTTGAAAATATACTGAAGATTCTTCTAGCACATGTATTTTTGGTGTGTATCGTTGTCCATTTATAATTGTTGGTGCTTCCTAGGTTTTCACTTTTAATGGTTTTTTGGTTGAACCTTTTATTAACTGGCGTGGATCTATATGTTTTTAAAACAATTACATAAAAACTTTGTTGTTGTGGTTTATGTCTTGAAAATGTTACCCAGAATTGATGCGAAGAGTTTGTCTTGTGATGATCATTGTATTCTTATTTGCACCTTAAACCAGTATGCTGTTGTATTAAACTTCATCACGATGGTATATTAGAATGTCAACGTATTTTTCAGAGGATTTTGTCTTATTTGCTACTCAGCAAGAAATGATTTATGGTGATTATAGGTGGACAAGCTTATGTTTATTATTGTTTTCAGTTGGGACTGGTTTGATTTTCTGATAAAATGGTTTTGTTATTTTGACTTGGAAGAGAGGACGCTTTGAGTATCAAATTAGCGAGCATGAAAAGAAGAGAGCGGCAGCTTTGACAGCAAATGGTGCTAAGAGGGAAGACGCGCAAAATGAGGATGACTCATATGAAGTCACTCTTGATGATGACTTTTTAACAGCTCTGGAATATGGAATGCCTCCAGCTTCTGGAATGGTATCATCATCTGTTTCCATGTTCTCTTGTTTTGTTTGAAATATATTGAAGTAACATAAAGACAATCAAGTTTTCTGTAGAAATTCTTTTCTAGATTTTTTTTCTTTTCTTTTTGTTCTTAGCCCCACAGCAAACCAACTCAAGGCACTAATATTGTAGCTGGAGCATTTCGCAAGCATAGTATAAAAATTTAGGTTAACCTACCTAGTTGAATTAATAAAATGTTAAACTAATATCTTGATCAGTTTAATAAAATACTTTGATCACAGTTCAAATAAAACTTTGACCATTAGCCCTTAAATTAGTGCTTTGATCAGTTTAATGACATGTCTAATGTTTAGTACCTCGTCACAAGTCTCCCATATCTTCACATCAAGTTTGATAGTAGGTCAAATCCCCAATTATGTTTTTTCTTATGTTTCATGTCTCACAGCGAGTTTCTAGTTCATGCCTAGTTGTAGTTTTTTCTTACAAGAGATTGATAAAGACCTGTTGAACCAAACCATATACATGTCTTTGAAAGTCATGTAGCAAGTTTATTCTTGAGCATCGTGATGATTCCCCGGTGCATAAGCTTGGTCTCTCTCTCTCTCTCTCTCTCTCTCTCTCACACACACACACAGTTTCAGCTTGAATTTATTGCCTTTTAGTTGCCTTTTTTTTTTTAATTAACTCCTTGAACTTTTGTTTACATGAGCTACTATTGATGAATAAATATATTGTTTCAGGGACTTGGAATTGATAGGCTTGTGATGCTTTTGACGAATTCTCCTAGTATCCGAGATGTAATTGCATTCCCAGTGCTCAAGCTCCAGCAATAGGATCATTTGACAGAAGAATAGATAGGGTACTGCGTGTACGAACAAGGAACTCGTCAAAATTAATATTTTTCTTGTATTATTTGTACGATAAATATGAGCGCGAAAATTTTGGTTATGATTCACTTATTTCTTTTAATAATATCCACGTTTGTTCGTGAACATTTTTTATCAATAATTTTATGATTTTGTTTTATTTGGTTATGTCTTTGCAAGAACCTTGGTCAAATATTTGAGAAAAAAAAAATGAACAAGGGAAAAATTCAAAATTATGAAAAATTCCTCATTGAAAAATTTATTGCTTAAAAGTACCTGAAAGTTTGTTTTAAACCTAGGTCCTTTACAGGAATAAAGGTTGATGATGGAATAATCAAAATACCCACGACACCCAACCATGACACCCAACCACTGCACTCCGTCACTCAAACACCCTTTTCCCTCACATCCTCGATTGCTAGTCACTCATTGTCTCTCTCACATTGCTACTTAGACATCCACCCCTTCCTTACATTGCCGCCTAAGTGCTGGCCTTGCTCACAATTCACCAGATGAGAATCTATCTTGATCAATGAAGATCTGGATGAGCTCAAACGTTGCTTGGATCTTAGTTTTGATTGATAATGAACTGACCAAAATACCCACACAACTCCCAACCACTGCACTCAGTCACTCAAACACCCTTTTCCCTCACATCCTCAATTGCTAGTCACTCATTGTCTCTCTCACATTGCTACTTAGACATCTACCCCTTCCTTACATTGCCGCCTAAGTGGTGGCCTTGCTCACAATTCACCAAATGAGAATCTATCTTTACCAATGAAGATCTGGATGAGCTCAAACGTTGCTTGGATCTTAGCGTTGACTTTAGCTACAATGAGATTCCTGAGCTTTGCAACACCTTGATTGTGAGTTTGTGTGAGGTACTTTATCCGCCTGCGAATTCCTGCTCTTCCTTGTACATCTCTGGCAAATTGGAAAATATCTAGTGCTGCTGAGTGAAATTATTAAAATCAATTTCTGCTTCCACTTTTGATGTCAAATTGACACGTGGAGGTCTCCCTCCCTCTCTGGTATGAATAATTATCACTTCCTATGGTATGACTTGAGATTTTCATCGCAGATACAACACAGGCAGATGCAAGTCGTCTTCTATTGTTCAGTGGTGGTAATAAATTGTTTCATATGTATATATATATATATATATTTATATGAGTTTTGCAATGGTTGGATGCAAAAAGAGGAAAAAGCATTGCTTCAGCATCCAAAATTATTGGCTTGCTTTAAGCTGTAGCTCTTATATGTGCATTGAAACCTCTATGAGGTGTAATGGGGTTGAAACATGCTAGAAACTTTGATGTTTTAGATCTTCCTTGAAATATGAAACTCGCAGGAAAATATACTTCCTGTTAGCTCTTATAGTGGCTGGAGAAGTGGAAATAAAATTAGTCTAAACTTGATTCGTCACACCAACTAATAATTCCTCCCTTCTCTTTCCTTTTCTCTGCATACCTTGTCCTTTGTGAGAATGTAGACCTTGGTTGGCATTTGGAGTACACGTATCTTAGTTTCCCCAGGACTCTTTAACCCACATATGGCACGAGACATGTTTTTTTTTTTTTTTTAAAAGGTCAACATTCTTAATGTAAGCATGGGTCATCAACTTGAATCATATGTTTAGAGAATTCAGCTCTTGTGCAGATTGGATGGTTTATCAAATTTAAACGACAACATCAACATCTCAATTTTTGAAGATACTTCATGTAAATGTCATATTTTTATACGGCTTAATTTGACCTAATTTTGCATGGTTATTTATGATCTTATATTCAAAAAAAAAAAACATAAATTTTATATTTTTCCTTCATTGATATACAATTGTGCTCAAACATATTAAATTTTTATTTGCTTGGGAAACTAATCTTTACATGCATGCCAAATACAACTTAAGAGTCTACATGCAGGATTGCAATATGCTTGTTGCTCTAGTTGGGTAGTTATGGTTATGATAGGTTATCCTATTACTCCTCCACTTTCTCAATGTCGGTTCGAACACTTGACATGTGGGAGGATCATTATCTTCAACACCCACCATGACATATGAACATTAACGGATAGGTTATCCTATTCTTTGAAAGAACTTTGAAATGGAAAGAAAAAGGGGAATGTTTGAATACAACACTATTGCAACTTGGTTTCTTAAACATTTTTCATTTGTTTTGGTCATTACCTTCTTAATTGTTACTCCCTTTAATCCAAAATATAATTATTTTTTTTAGTTAATCTTAATTCAAAATATAAATGATTTAATATTTACAAAAGCCATTTCCCAGTTTATCTCTTATACTTATTAACCTAAATTTTTGTGTCTATAAATTTATGACCTTCTCATACTTCGCAAATTGAAGCTAAGGGTAAGAAAGAAAGAAAAATACACACACACATACATATATTATTTTTGTGAAATATTATTAAATGCTGTTTATATTTTGAACAAAAGGAGGAATTTATAATGGCCCAAAATATATTTATTAAATTAGAATTAATAATATGGTAAGTAAGTATATTTTAAAATTTTTTGGGGGGGGGATTTAACAAGATGTATTGGTGGCTTGTAAAAATTTCTCACGCTGCTTAACGCTGCTTATGTTCAGGTAGGGAGATATTTTATTTTGCCTTAACTTGCCAAAATTGTCAAGATTATTACAACGCCCCTTTGTTAAAAAATAATAAATGACCCATAAGGTTTCTTTTTTCCCCATTCCTTCTCATTCTTCTTGATCGTTGCAAACGGAGGGAGAGCTTCCAGAAACGTCTGCTTCCTCTGTTTTCCTCTTCCCCCGTTCTTTTTTATTCATCGCCAATGACTGTCAAGCATCCATCCGCCATTGGTGTGATGTTCTCCTGCTTCCATGATGTTCCGCTGCGAGTTCTTCTTCCCCTGGTTGCCGTTCATCTTTGTCGCTTGTCATTCTCCTTCCCCTCTACTTCGTGTTGTCGGAAACCGTTTTCCCTTCCTGTCCGTGCTACTGTGGGTTAGTGTATCAGGTTCTTATCCTTTTCCCCTGCTTCATCGGCATTGGTTAGCTCAGCTCTTCCCTTTTTTCAGCTACTAATTCACTCCTCACAAGTTCGACGTTCCTCTGCTGCTTGGGAAAATTATGGGAAAGGAATAGCTTAAGAGGAAAGGAGAGGTGTTTTATTATCTTGGGAGTATTTCAGTAAGTAAATAGCATCCAACAATTTATTAGTAAATTTCATTTTCTTTAAAAAATTGATAAAGTTTATCCGTATGCTACCTCTTTCATCGATATGATCTTTTTTTTTTTTTCCTTCAAGAATAAATGTTAGAATATTTTAATTTATTTTTACTTAATAATTTATGATATTAAAGCAATTGCTGACTATCATATATAAGAATGTTTTTTATTATATAAAATTTTATAGAAAGAGTTAAATTCATTCCTCAAATAATATTAAAAAATATTTGTTACATGCATAATGTTTGATGATTGATTTTATGCTTAAAGAAGGATTAACTATTCTAATTTGTGCATGGGATATAGATATTGGTGAATTCATTTATGTTAAATATGATGAGAAATATTAAAAAGAGATAATATGTCATTTTTTAGACCCATACATGCATGATTTAAAATGTGGGATTAAATTAGAATGTTGATTATTAATGACAATTTTGTTAGCCAGTGGTGTAAGGTCTTCAAATACTAATCTCACTAGAAACCATAATTCAAGATAATTAAGGGAATAATCTAAGAAAGATTACCAAGTTTTGTAATTTATAGAAATGGAATTCCAAATTTTTATAGCTTAAAATAAACCAAAATCATTTCCTAAACTTGTGATCAGAGTAAAATAACATTTCGAAAGCACAAGATACCTCACAAGAGTGAAATAACTTGATGAATGTTGAAAAACATCCAGGGCAAAAAAAAAAAAACTTTGTACACGTGCACTGTAGTTGTTCTCTTCTGTGCCATGCATCGCGACGTGTTATATGTTTTTGACAATAGATTTTGCTATCACATGACAATAATTTGGAAAAACTTTTGATGTATCTCATTTTTCCGTATGATGTTTGAATGAGGTAATTTAGGTGTATACAAAAAGCTTTTTTTATAAACTTGCTAATGACATGAATTTTACCTTCAAATTAAGTCAAGGAAGTTGGACATCTAAATACATTTTCACAACTAAAAGGGTGTCCAAAATTTCATACTTATGCTAAAAGCTATTCCTAACATCCAACATACACTCATAGGACTTAGGGCTCCTTGTACAATACACCACATGCACATAATTTCAATCACATCAAAATTTTACTCCTTAACCCCTTGATACCAAAAATAGAAGGTAGAGGTTTTAGCATTGTTTTTCAACAATAGTATTCATAGTTGCAATCAATTTGATATTCCTATACTTATACTAGTATTTTGACCTTATAATATACTTGAGCAACATACAAACAATAACCCAGGGCTCAAAATAAATTCCAAAATTATAACCATCAAAAGCGTAAGTGTATGCAAAATTTAAATCTAATTGGCAATATATCAATTAATACACAAAGATAAGTAGGGTCAAGAGGCTATACAGTAGGAATCTTAGATTCCTAACCTTCTATAGCTTTTTTCCTTTTTGCACTGGAGCTAGAGGCTATAAAATATTGAAAGAGAGCAGTGAATCTAGCCATTTAGTAATTAAGGTACACCTATCCTATGTAGTTATATATTAATTGAACAAACACACATAATTGAAGTTGATTTTCTCAAAACATAAGTACTAACACATGTAGCACAAAACTATCATTCCTCTTCTAACTTATGTTCACAATTTTTATCTCAAATCACATGACACATACCCTAAGACATACATACATATGTCAATGACCCAATTTACTATGACAACTTACCACAAACTTAAACAACCTTGTGACACGTCATTTGAACATATATGCATGATCAAATCATCTTATACCCTATTTATTTTCTACGATTGAAACTATAGGCTATAATATTAAATAAGGATTTATCCATGTGACAGGATTACCCAAGCTCATCAATTGTGAGGTGTAACCCGATTAAAGATCATAAGACTCACTCTTAAACCATGGTTTTCCCCACTCTCAAGTCTCTGGGGTATTTAATATCCTAAGCTAGCCTTGTTGATAAACAGGTGGAGCTAGCTAGGTTCTTATCCCTTGACAAACTATGGGACAGTTTCTTGACAAACTATGAGCCAAGGCTATACCCTCGTGCATCGAAAGGCAGCTAAAAATACTATATAGATTTTAACTACTCCTCTCCCTAAGCAAACTCTCACAACTAATCATACAATATATGATGCTTACTCATTCCATAATTTCATTATTTCAATATCAACACGTTGGGTTTAAGATAGTATATTGCCCAAGTGAGCATTAATTTTATTTTTCACAACCTTATCCATTTACATTCTCAATTTTATATGTAGTTCAAATTGTCATTTAAGCTCACACATTATAACCATATATTAATACAATCACATTATCATTATATCACATATCTCGCATTATAAAATTTATCATTTCAATCCACTATTGTAGTTTGAAATATATTTCAAATTCACCTTTGCATTTTAATTCAAATCAAAGAGAATACATGATCACATGCTCCATAACATGTTTACATATTCACAATTACAAATACACATACAAATTAACATATCACACTTTTCAATACAATTAATAAACAATTATCTAAGATAGGTTTCCCTGTTACCTCAAACCTTTAAGAGGTTAAAGGTTCACCTCTCAATAATTAGCTTCTAAGCTTGTTTTCCAAGCCAGATGTGGTGCTCGGATGATTAATCAAGTCCAACCTCAATTAACATTGCTAAATACACTTTTAACTCTTATTTTCCATATCTACAATATCCAATGCCCATATTTCTCACATTTAGGCCTACCTATTAGGTTTATTAGCTCTCTTTAACTCCCAATAATTTTATTAAACTCTCAAAGTATCATTAATAGTTCCCAACAAACTCCAACTCTCTTATTTATTCTAAATTTTGGAATTAATGCCCTCCCAACTACCAAAACTTGTAAACTCATAAACCTTAAGTTTAGATACCTCAAACAACTCTCATTAACTCTATTTAAATCAATGAGTTTGGACCTATAAGCTATTTGAACTTAAAATCATCATCTCCATTTAAACCCTAACTCAAATCTTTAAGAAAATAGAAGAGAAAGAAGGAAAGAAGTGTAGGACACTTACCTTAAGTGTTTTCTAGCACCAAAATACTCCCAAACCATTAATGTAGCAAACCCTAATAGAGGATTGTCACTTTCTCTTTATTCTCCCCTTTTCTCATTTTGAGTTTCTGTCTGTTCACAAGGTAGTTTATCAGAAATTTTGGCCATACCCCGTGGCACATGTAGCACACGCCATAACTTATGGCATAGAGAGGTCCTCCTCTTTTGTTTGTCATCTATGCATTGTGGCAAATGTGTTGTATGCTACGGTATGTGGCATAGAGATAAGCCCTTCAAGTTTTCTTATCCTTTAGATGCCTGAGTAGCCCAACTTCACTTCGAACCCATAATTAAGGTTGAAATCACAACCGAATACACTTATTAAATATCTCTGACTATACACTACATCAAATCACTCAATTATTATAGTTAAACCTAGCTAATTAGGATTAAATTTTCCTAGGATGTTACACTTGGCACGTCATGGTTAAATCTTAGCTAGCTTGGTATTCATAACCATTATATTCACCCTTCTTTTGCAGGCTTTTTGCCGATGCTTGTTTTGCAGGCTTTCTTCCTGCGCTTGTTTCATGACTCTTGTTTTGTAGCTTCTAGCTGCGTTTGATTATTTCATAGCTTAAAGCCCTGCTTGTTAGTTATTTAATTTCATAGACTTTATGTCCATGCTTATCAATAATTTTGATTAAGTCCTATTAAAAAATTAATTTTTGAAACTTACTGTTTATTCAAAAAGATATTGGTTAAATGAGATATATTTCTTCACTTATAGATTTTTAAAAGAGTTACATTTTTTTAATTGTCTAAAACATATACTATAGTATAAAAGTGAAATTTTAATGCTATGTTATCATTATTTGGATTTGTACATATATGATTCATATATTTATATAGAATCATGTGGCCTATGGATATGAGTTTCTAATTCATTTTAAAATGGATATTTCTATTAAATTTCTAATTATGTCATTAGTACACATTCTCTTTATTTTGTTTAATTTTAAATTGGGACGTTATTTATAACATCCCAAATTTTTAATCTAAGAAATTATGAACTAAAAAAAGATAATCAGGGAACTATAATTTTAATTTAATTATGTTTTTGGAATAGTTAATGGAGTTATTGGGATGTTTAGATAGCTTTAAAATGAAGCTAGGATGGTATTTGGATCAACTGGGCCCAATCAATGGCTTGAATTTCATATGATGAAACTAACCTATATGTCATGGTGAATGCATCCATGCACCGCAACCAATGGTGCTAGATTTACTTAAGTAGCTTCTGAATTAAACATGAGATAGAGAGGAAAAGAAGGGAAAACAAGACAAGAGGAAGAAGAAGATGAAGCATTTACTTCCTTACTTTCCCTATCTATTTCATTTTCTCTTTGTTTGAGATATGGGGAAAATAAATTCTAAGTTTACAGAGGGTTTTTGTTTGGCCTAATGACCTTTATAGGCTTCTTGAAAGTTAAATTAAGGTTTGCATTTGAATTGGTGGTTGTTGATTATGTTATGGGACGTTGATTTAATTACAGCTTTAAATGGAAGGTTTGAAGTTGTGAGAACTATATTGGTGTTAATTGGGAGGTTAAGGCTTAGAATTATCCAAAAATAAGAAGTTAGGAGCTTAGATTAGCTTAATTGTGTTGTTAAGTGCTTAAGTTAAATTAGGAAATTGACATACATTGCTCATTATTGTTGATTGATGTGCTCAAATTTGTTTTGAGCAATTGGAGGTGTGAAGAGAAATAATTTTCATGGGCAGCCTTTTTAGTAATAAAAAAATTGAGGTAACTAAATAATATAATATGTTTATTTACATATTGAATTGTTTATATGTTTGTGAAATGGTTGATTTGTGTATACATAAATATAGTTTGAAAACCTAAAGAAAGAGGATTTTTATAACATTTTGAATTTTTAATTCCTACATTAATACTGATTAAGGAATGAATTAGTGATTTAATGCGAGATTAGAATTCTAGATAGTGAAATGTTATTTGACTCATTAGGACGATGTGTGAATAGTTATGAGTAGAAGAATGGCCTGCGAACTAGAGTGGGTAGTGCAGTAAGGAATTCTCTTACTGTGCCATGCACCGTGGCTAAGGTTGGATGCGCCTCGGTGCATGGTGAAAAATTTAGTAAATAAGGACATGTTTGCTCATGAAAAATAGAAGGGAGATCAGAGAAAGAGGGGTCACGAATGGAAAAGGAATGATCCTCTACTAGG
Organism: Prosopis cineraria; assembly: GCF_029017545.1. NCBI lineage: Eukaryota > Viridiplantae > Streptophyta > Magnoliopsida > Fabales > Fabaceae > Prosopis > Prosopis cineraria. The sequence continues at coordinate 16,670,393 of NW_026555344.1, forward strand.
GCTTTAGTTTTCAAGAGTAAGGACAATATTTTTGACCTATTACTTATTGGGTAAGTCTTGTACCGCCTTAACTTCTGATTCTTAACTATTGAGGAATTGAATTTGAAAGTTTTAATGAGTTAATTTCTTAACCTATAGTAATAGAAGGGTTTTCTGGACTAAACTGGAACCTTGTGACTGGTTTGAGTCAAAACGATAGAGCTTTAAAGTGATAGTGTCAAATTAACTTAGTTTAGAGAGAGAGAGAGAGAGTAGTGAGAGAAATTTGATTGTGAGAAGGTTAGTGCTTGTCATAAGCGGTAATTGGTCATAATATGTGTGAATGAATATGAATAGAGAAAATGATACAGATTAGATGCCTAAATTGCTATAATTGGCACTTCCAGTCAGTGAGCAGATTGACTTTGGATGCCTTAATTGTGTAGATTTCATGCATGATGTGTTGAAAATGCGAGAAGGGGTTTAAATGAGGTTTTAGATCACAGGTAACCTTTTCTATTAGATAGAAGGGTTGAGGTAACTATATAATTTGTTATGTTTATTAGCTTTTACAATTATGTAGAAGTAACTGTACAATTGTGAAATCATTGTTTGTTAGTTTCTATACATGATTCTGCATTGTAAATGGTTTTAGTATGAAATTGATTTGTAAAAATGAAAGCTCAGTGATTATTGGTTTTGATTGATATATGTGTGTGTGTATGTATACATATATATATGAGTGGTATGAATTGTGGAAAAGTGAAGAAATGTGTGTGAAAATCATGATCATAGGGGGTAGGAGTTCACCCAGGGTATGTGTAGATATGTGTGTGTGGAGATGAGAGTGAACAAATCTATATGATTGGGTTGGCACTATGGGACATCTGGTGCAGCATTATACGGGCCAGTACCATGGGATATTTGGTACAGCATTATATTAAGATTGTTACCATGGGACATCCGGATATTCTAGCAACTCCTTAGTGCCTATGAGAGTGTAGTTAGAAGTTAATGACACCTCTAATCACAAGTGTGTGAAATGAGGGAAACCATAGTCTAGAAGTGGGATAGAACACATTTGTTCAGGTATTTCTACCATTGAAAGTATGCTCGGGTTAATATGCGATTGATCCAAGAGAGCCTGTGGTTTTATGTCAGGAAGCATTAGAGGCTAGGTGGATAGATGATCATGCTAGTTTATGATTGTGAAAGCATTTTGAAAAGAGAAAAATTTTATATCTACTTTCGATATATATATATATGCCATTACTTTGGTTTTGTTACTTTGGTATAGTTATTTATGGTAATAGACATTTAATGAGCTATATTGGCTACTAAAATTTTTATCTCATTCGTGGTTATTACATTTTTCAAGGTTTGATACTAGTGGTGCGAAGGGAAAGGATTTGGGCTAGGGATAGACAATCCTTTACAAATCCCATTATAAGATGGTGTAATGAATTTGAGTAAATAATAGTGGTTATATATATAAGTTACCATAGGAATCCATACCTATGCATAAACTTGTGATATATGTATATATGTGTGTGATTTTTAGAGTTCTAGCCTGATAAACTTGTGTATATGTGTGTAAGTGATGATATGGTAATGTAGGCTAGACAATGAATGTTTGAGAATATGGGGGTGAAACATATGTGATGCTTGTGTGGAATTTGGCCTTGAATATGAATAAAATCAATAAATAAATTTAGCCCAGGATTTTAAGATGGGTAGTTTACAAGCTAGATGGATATATGTAACTTATATTTTGTATATAACTGTTCAATCAGGTGTTTGTCCATTTGGAATTGATCATGGCCTTAGAAGTGGCTAATGACTAGTAGTTTCATTTGGTGATGCATAAGTGACAAATTTTGACTTAAAGTAGTCAAAATGCACTTGGGTGTCTACTTTTTAAATGGAATACTGGATTTGAATGAAACCAGTATCAGTGGTTAGATAGATTATGAAATAAGTTTTGTGTGGGTACTTGAATCATCCCAATTAGACATCAGATGCAAAAATGGTGCATGTCTGAAGTTCACATTAGATTTTAGAATTTGACAGTAGAATCTGATATGTGCACTATGGTGCATGTGTCTACGTGTGACCACATGCTGTGGCGCATGATACAAAGCGTGGGAGCTATATCTTTGTGCCACATGCCATGGCGCATGTAGCATGAGCCACGGCACATGGCTCACTTTTTTGTGTAAATTATGATGGTTTGAGTTGCTCTTTGATGTGCTTATCCTAAATATTTCCACTATGTAGTGTTTTACAACTTGAATATTTTATGAAATGGTTTTAGAAATGTTTTATTTGGGCTCTTAAGCTTTCAAAATAAAATGATTTTGAATTGATTAGTAGATTGCATAGAGATTGTAAAGTAATGTCAGTGAGCGCATTACAATTTTTAAAATAGATTTATATAAAGATATATAGAGATTTAATTTATGAATTTATAAACTATGTTATATGAATGACTTGGAAGTGAAAAGCTAATTGTATATGAGAATGCATTATTGTATGATTCTGCATAATTAGTGATAGTGTGAGAGTTCACCTTAGGGGGAGTAGATAAAAAACTATATGATACCATTGATAGCATCAGTGGCTCTAGTTATGTATAGTTTATTCTAGTAATATCATGGAAGACATTTCTTCCCCTTATGTCTTTTCATTTTTTTCCTTTTTTTGGTATTAGTTTCTCAAGTTTTTAGATTTGATCTTGTGTATTTTGTTTCATGTATTCATATTTAGATTTTGGCAATCTACGTATATACATATATATAGGGTTAATGGTCAAAAATATCCTTGAAGTACACACGAAGGGTCATAAATGATCCTAAACTCAATTATGGTCATTTATATCTCTTAAATTTAAAAACCTGTTGCTCTGTTACCTTGGCATTAACTTACTGTTATGTGGGTCTTACATATGAATTTTTTAATGTTTTTTATTATAAAATAGTGCTTGTGGGCCCCACATTATTTTTTAATAGGTTAAAGGTTAATTTTATCCTTGAAGTATATATGAAAGATCACAAATGACCCTAAACTCAATTTGAGATCAATTTTATTCCTCAACCTCTAATATTTTTAAATTTGTCACCTTACTGTTTTCTTCATTCATTTTCTCTATTAATGGGGCCCATTTTAAAATTTTTATTATAAAATATTTAACTGGGTCTCACCAATCATTTTTTTTAATATTCTTCTCCTTCTCTCTCTCCTCTCTCCTTTAGTCATTTAAATCAAGGTCGTGTCTCATCTAACAAGCTGAGTCCTTATGTAGAAACTCCTCAATTGAGAGAAACATACGCCCAGAACTCAATCTACAGCTAGAGATGCAACATGCACTCGTTGAGAGTGAAATCCTAAATGAAAAATGAGAAACATAGTGCTTGAAGGCTAGCTTTACATTACAAAATACCACTCAGGGAGTTCGAGCCTAAAACTTGAACTACGACTGGATAGCAACTCACACATAAGCATACATTTTCATTTCAAGCATGGCTTAAAGCAATCATAATGCTGATCCCCTCATCTACATAACCCATTCTTGTAGATTTAAATGTAGCATGGTTGTTTTGCAAGATTTGGCTTTTTTTAGTTTGAAAATTGAATCAATGGTTAGCTTATGCTTGAATGACGGCATTCCAAGATCCTTCATTCCCTCTCTCTTCCCATTAACAACAATTTTGACCACTCTTACACGACCTTGATTCAAACTAATGAAGGAAAGAAAGAGGGGAGAGAAGGGAGAGGGGAGAGGGGAGATAGAAGGAGAACAAATATTAAAAAATAATTGGTAGGACTCATTTAAATATTTTATAATAAAAATATTAAAAATTTTTAAAATGAGCCCTGTAACATCTTGAATTTTTTAATCCCAAGTTTAGCGGTTAATTGGAGGAGGATGGTAATTAATGTGGGATTAGACATTCGGATGATTCCTTGATGATTTGACTTGTTATATTGTATGAGCAGATACGGGTAAGAGGAGTGCATTTCAGGTTGAAGCAAGTATGCGTGGTGAGAATAAATCTCATTATGCCACACGCTACGGCTTGTGTTGCATGTGTCGTGGTACATGGACTAAAAAATCACTTCTTAAGTTATGAAATTGGGTGATTTTCAATAGTAAAAATTTGAGAAACACACAAGTGAGGAGAGGTAAAGGGCTAAGAAATTAAGTCAAGTCATTTCAGGTCATTGGAAGGTGATTCGGATCGATAACTTATCAGGTAAGCTACATATAACTTTTACCTTCCATCGTACACAAATATATCTGAAAATGAGTTATAGGAAAATTGAATCAGTGGAATTTGAGGGGTTTAATTCTTACCCAATAGCAATAAAAATGTTCTCAGGAGTTAAATTAGAACTTTACAACTGGTTTAAAGCTGAACAATAGAGCTTTGAACCCGTAGGCTCAATTTTAACCTTTAGAGAGAGAAAGTTAGGAGAAAAATTTAATTTATGTAAAATAAGGTCATTTGAGGTAATGTAAAGTAGTAATTGGGTAGTAATAGACCTAAAATGGATTAATGGAAAATAATTTATGGATGAATATAGCCTTAAGTAGTAGAAACTAGACCAAATGACTAAAATATGTTCAGATTGGCATATTAGACGCATGAGTATAGGAGGGAAGCTTGAGATAAGCTTGTGTGATAGTTGAAATCTACGGGTAACTTTTCTAGTGATAAAAGGGTTGAGGTAATAGAATAACTTTCTTTGTTTGATTGTTTATTGTAACTGTATGTTAATATGCTATGTAGTGGATGAAATAATTTTAAACTGAGCATGTTTTATAGTATTGTGTGATTGTTGTATGAAATAACTTTTAATTGAAATAAAGCATTGAAATGTGTGATTTCAAATGGAATGTAATATATGTATATATATATCTGTGTGTGTGTGTGTGTGTGGGTGTGGGTGTGTGTGTGTGTTATGTTTGAGAAGTGTAAAATGGTAAATAGGAACCTTAAATGGTTCAAAAAAGTATGATTATAGGGGTGAGACTTCACCCGGGTGTAGGAGATGATAAAGACTATATGGTAAGGTTTCCTTAGTACCACCTAATAGGGTGCGGTGTTGGAAAAAATTCTCCTTAGTGCCTTAAAAGGTGTGGTGTTGGAGATGAAAGACTCCTTAGTATCTTTGTGATACAGTATTAGAGTTAACGATGCTCTATTGTGTGTATTGGGAAAAACTATAGTTTGTATTCTGAGTTAGAACACCTTTGGTTGGGTGATTCTACCACTGCAGGTGAGCTTAAGGCCAATGAGAGTGTACATTAGTCTAAAGTGAGTCTATGGTTTCATGTCGGGGTGATTTGAAGGTTTGGTCGGTAGTGATCATGCTAACGTGCTATGTGATATGTTGAGATATGTTATGAGATGACACGAGATCCTATGTGATTGACGAAAAGTTGAGAATGAAATGAGCTATGTGGTATAAATGTTATTTTAATGAGACTTGAATGATATCATATGATTTACTTCCATATTGTTACATGTGATAGTTAATAGGAGTAGGTTATTCTGTTATTGAGATTTTTATCTCACTCCTATAGTTACATGTTTATAGGATCGGGAAGTGATCAAGGCAAGGAAAAAGATTTTGGACCAGCTTGAGTTGTGAAGCTGTATACTTTGAGTTGTGTAATAAATTGAACCATGATTTTATGTGTATATATGTAAATGAGTTACTATAGGGTTGCATGCATGATTTGAATAGAAATTTTGTGAAATCTAGCCCGATTATGTGTATATGTGTTGATTGAAACAAGGGGCTATGAATTGAGGATATTGTGTTGAAATGAGTGTATGTTGGTGAATCTTAAGCCAAAGGACAAATTATGATAAAATGAGTAATTTAGGGGCTAAAATTCTATTGTGAACATGAATATGTATGAATGTGTATAGAAATAGCCAAGTGAGCTAAGTTATGCCAAGAAATGGCAAAGTGTGTAAAGTTATTTAATTGTGAAAATTGGCTATCAAAGGGTTAAATTTCGATATATGAGTATGGTTGTGTTTAATTGTGGTCAATTAGGTGTATTAGATCCTTTTAGACTTAATTCAAGGCCTAGTATGGTCTAATGAGAGACAAGGATTGATTTGAGCACTTGGGTGTGCAAAATTTTTAGAAAAAGTAAATTTTTGCACTCGACTGTCTAAATTTTGATCGGATTATTAGATCATGTCCAAACCTATCTCATTAGTTAGCTTATGAGTTAAGTTATGTATGGGTACTTGAATTATTTCGATTGGATATTGTATGTGAAAATTATGCACGCCAAAAGTTCATCATTTTTGCTATCAAAATGACAGTAGAAAATTGGACAGGCGTGCCACGGTGCATGGTGACATGTGTCATGATGCACGGCATAGAAAGGGTGAGTGTGTGGCTTTGTGCCACATGTCGTGATGCACATTATACAAGCGGCGCACAGACTAATTCTCAATTTTATTTTGTGATTAAATGCATGCCATTGGGATAGGAATGCTGCTGGGTTATGTCCATTACATGTTAGAGGAGTGTATGATTTTCTTTTGCTATATATTTCTCTAATTATATTGTGAATTGAATGATTTTACAAAATAAGCCTTCGGCCAAAGCTTTTGAAATGAAATTTAATTATTATGATTGATGTGAGGCAGTGGTAACACCGTAATCTTCTGAAATATTGAGTGAATATTGAGGAGGTTACAGGCCCCATTAATAGAGAAAATAAACGGAGAAAATGGCAAAGTGATAAATTTAAAAATCTCAACAGTTGAGGGATAAAATTGATCCTAAATTGAGTTTAGAGTCATTTGTGACCTTTCATGTAAACTTCAAGGATAAAATTGATCTTTAACCCATTAAAAAAATATAGGGCCTACAAACAATATTTCATAATAAAAACATTAAGAAAATTTATATGTGAGACCCACATAATGGTAAGTTAATGCCAAGGTAACGGAGCAACGATTTTTTTTTTTGAGAGATATAAATTACTCATAATTGAGTTTAAAGTCATTTACAACCCTTCTTGTGTACTTTAGGGATATTTTCGACCTTTAACCCTATATATATATATATATATATAATTTACACATTTCTTCCCCTTTATGTCTTTGCATTCTTGTCTTCTATACTAACTTTATTTATCTCACTTCTATCCTTAGAAAGAGAGAAATGGTGATACAAGTTCTTGCTTTTGGAAATTTACTAGAGGAAAATGAGTAAGCAATACTGAAGGAAGAACCAGCACCTAATGTAATATCCTAAAAGTTTAACCCTGATTAACTAAGCTAAATTAGGGTAATTTAATAAATTAATGTGGTGTGTGGCTAGAAGTCTAACCAATGTTTTGTAGGTTGTGGTTTCAACCCTCAATTTGGATCCAAAGTGAAGTTATGTCACGCATCTATAAAAAAGTAAGAAAATTAGATGAAGAAAGTTTTGTGCCACATGTCATAGCGTACTACACCTCTGCTGTAGCACATATGTGGCAGATCACAAAGAAGGGACCTTTATGGCTAATTTTTTTGCTATTAAATATGAGTCAAACTTGTGAAAAATAGAGAAGAAAGTGAGTTTTGAAAGAGAGGGAAGAGTAGCTCTTGGTTTGGTCCACTAGGGCCTGGAGATTAAACCCAAAGGAGTGATTCAAGCTTGTCTATATTAAGGTAAGCCATTACTAACCTCTTTTCTTCCTCTCTACACCATCATGATTTTACAATCTATTGGTAGGTAGAAGTCATTAATGGCCAAATTTGGGATATTAATGAGGGTTGTTGGAGGTGTTTGATGCCATTAATAATAGTTTAATAGTCAAATGAAGCTAATGTGAGCTAAAGAGAGAAAATAAACACAATAGGTATGTTTGGAAAGGAGAGATTGTGATTTTGTGAGTTGAGAGTGTTGAGTTAAAGTGTTGGGATTAATCCTCATAAGAATATTAATGATGGTTGATGTGATTAATTATAGATTAATCATCATTTGGCACTATTTGAGCTTGAGAAGAGCTTTGAAAGAAATTGTATTAAGGGGGTAAACCTTTAACCTCTAAAAGGTTTGAAGTAATGAAGGAAAATTTAGTTTGTATATTTGGTTGTTAGTTGATTATATGTTGAAAATTTATTCAAAAATCGTATGATAGTTATCAATTTATTTTAAAAGTAAATTGTGGCAGTTTGACAAATTTATGTGATGTGCAAGTATGTGTTTGAATTGATGAAAATGACATACACACATGATCGTAATAAAGGGACATTGTGAATTGAGATATGTATTGAGCATTATTGTGTTTGTGAATGTGATGAGCATAATGAAATTGATGTTAATGAAATTGGCATACTAACTGTAACATCTAAAAACTTCAAATCTAAAAAAATTGATTAATTAAGGGATAAATTAGTTAAAAATATGATTAATATATTTGATTATGTTTTCGGGTAGCTAATTGGATTTTTAGATCATATTTGGCTCTAAATTAAGATAGGATGAAAGTTAGATCAAGTCGGGAGGCATTGGGGGGAGTAAAATCCACTTGTTGCTTACTGCGTTGTGAGCCACGGCTTACGTGGCATGAGCTGTGGTACACGGCATAGTAGGTAACTTAAAGTTTTAAAAATGATTAGCAAATGGCAGTTTTTGTGGTGGAAAGCCTAGAGCACGAAGGGTACAATTTTGGGCACTGCTAGGGCATCATTTTGAGAGAATTTTAAAGATAATTTAAGCCTTCAAACTTTTGAGTAAGTTTCTTACCCTTCTCTTCTACCTTTTCATCTCATTTTTCCATGAGATTTGGAAGAGGGAGAATTTGGTCTAATTAGATTAAGCCATGAGTCTATGTTTTGAAGGTTTCTATTAACTATAAACGTTTGATTTAGGTTTATTAATCTTAGATATGTGGTAATATGAAGCTATTTTGTTGTTTGGTGAAAGTTGGATCAAGCCCTAACTTGATCATGGGGTTTTGAAGTGTGATAAGTTGAGATATTAAGTATTATATTGTGAGAGAGTTAGAGGGAGGCTTAAAGGAATTGTGTGAACAAATTCTAATCTCAACAAACCTCTTTGTTGAGAATATGAGTGAGAAGTGGGAGAATTAGGAGGTTATTGGTAGCTAATAGTGCTTGTGTTAATTGAAAATTAACATATAGTACTTGTTGATGTAAATTGTGGTGTGGGAAGACTTGACATAAGAAGAAATTTAGTACCACGGGTAACCTTTTGGTGACAAAAGGGTTGAGGTAACTAGATAATTTGTATTATTTATTACCTTGCATAAGTTATTCTCAAGTTACTTTTCTATAATTTGTTGAGTATATATGTATAAATTCTTTAAAGGTTAACTATTTTAGAAAATGAGTGGAGTATTAGTTTGTGAAATTTTATTTTTAAAATAAATGGTAACATTTGTTATATTTGTTTGGAAAGTTGTTTATGCATGGTCAAGTAGAGATATGTAGTGAAGTAGAGATATGTAGTGAATTGTGGCATATTAGAGGGTGGGAGGTCATCTTAGTGGAGTTAGTGAAAATTAAGTTCATATGGCACTGCTGATACCTCAGGACACCAGGTGCAACATTTACTCTCCTTAATGCCTGAAAATGGGTGTGTTGTTGGAGACTTATTTTCTTTAGTACCAAAAAGGGTACGAAGTTGGAGAATATGCTCCTTAGTATCCGTAGGATGTGATAGTGGAGTAATGACACCCTAAGTACTTGTAATGGGGGAACTAATAGTCTAGAAGTGGTTTAGGATATCTTAGCCGGGTAGTCCTACCATGAATGGTGAGCTTGGGACCATACATGTGGTTTGGTTTCGTGAAATAGCCTACCAGTTTAGTCGGGAGTATTGGAGGACCGGATGGTTAAGGATCATACATGTAACTTGTAGTGATTTTATATGGTGTGATTGTGTTACTTATTTTAATGCTTGTTTATAAATTGGCATGATAATCAATAATGTAGGTTATCTTAGTTACTGAAATTTTTATCTTACCCCGTAGTTATCATTTAAGGTTTTACTACTGAGATTGAGTGAGGGAAGGAATCAGGCAAGGATTAGTAGATTTGCCACATTGAATAGTAATGCCTGATTTTGGTCTGAGTGGTGTACATAAACTTATTATATGATATTATATGTTGCCAACTAGGAATGCATAGCATTTTGATTGGTTGCACATGTTTCATACTATGTTATTTTGTATTTTAGCCTAATATTATATATGATATGAATATGTGGCAATTTTTGTGGTGATGGGTTAAAATACTTTTACAAGTGCAAGGAATGTTTTATTTATGTCGTGACAATATATATGTAATGTATTATGTGGCAATAGAGGCTAAATAGTGTATATGGTATTGATTTGGTATTTTAGCCATATTAGGCGAAATGGCCATTGAGTGGCCAAATTTTGTGTTTGGTATGTCTTTGTGTGTTTGAATGTTCACTCAAGTGTATTTTTGTCTATTGGATTTGGTTCAAGCCTTACAATGGGTTAATGGTATAAGTTATGAGTTTTGGGTACTTGGATGCTTGAAAATCACTTTAAAAACTGACTTTTGCATCTGAGAGTCTAAAATTCTCATATGGTGTTAGATTATAATGAAACTTATACCATTAGTTAACTTATTGAATAAGCTTCGTGTGGTCACTTGAATCACTTTAATCGGATATTGGATGCGAAAATCGTGCGCATTCGAAGTTCGTCTACAAAAGTTATCATGACAGCATTGCTGTCATGGACATGTGCGCCACAGCGGATTTTGCACAAGTCGCAGCACACGGTATAGTAAGAAAACTTGGCTTTCTGTGCCACATGCTGCGGCATATGGACCAAAACACTCAAAAATGACATTTTTGGCTCTGTTTTGAAGTATTTTGCTTCCTAAAATTTTTTCATGCTTCCAATACCTTTATAAATCATTAAATTTGAGCTCAAGCTATTAATTTGAAAGGTTTTTATGGGATCCCAAATTTTCTAAAAATTATTTCTAAAGCATTATGTTTTAACTCTTATATAGATAATATAAGCTTAAGAGCAATCTTTGCTCCTAATTATGATTGTTGGTTGTGATTATATGGTGAATTTTAATAATGTCAAGGTGGACATTATACTAACTGCTAATGTTATATATATGGCATGATCATTTATGATGAGATTTTGCGTAAAAAGAAGAGAAATGACCAAGTCTATGTGGTATTAGTTGCTTATCATTAGAATTGAAAAGCTAGCTAGGTTGCCAACTATTAGAATTTAGAGGTAGCCATTGTCTCACTATTGTTGAAGGATTGTCCTACTATTTTGAAGGGACTCGAACCTAACTAATCTCCACTGATTTATAAGAAAGGTAGATTAGGGGTATGACACTCCATGGTTATTAGCATTGGGGGAAAATATAACTCACCAGTGAGTGTAGTAGACTTGGTCGGGAAGCTCCTTATGAATGTAAGGCTTGGGTAGTCCGAGTTCATGGACATAGCCTACTAAATAGCCAATAGTTTCATGTTAGAGATATCGAGAGGGTATAAGGATAGCATTGATCATGCATATCATATCTCGATTACACGGTTGTTGTTATTATAGTTTGACATGATTTGATAGAGGCATATGATTGTTAGTATTGTGTCCCTAAATGTGATTTGATAATTATAATTGATGTTAATTTTGATGTATGTTTATGCCTAACTACATGGTTGTTTGTATTGTGGTCGTAGTAATATTTTAGAAAACAAATAAACATGTGAAAGTAGTGTAATTTCCATTTGCATCCTTATGATTGATTGACTTGCATTTGCACATACTAGATTAACCTTGGTTACTGAGTGGTTGTACTCATACTCCCTCTTCAATATTACAGGAGATAGCTCATTGTATAGAATCAAGGAAAATGACCTAAGGCATAAGATTCTGTGAATATTAACTATAGGTCTTTTGTAGATTTAAGTTGTGTATTTTAATTGATAATTTGCCAACTAGGAATGCATTGTTTTGATTACTTATACTATTTGATGTTTTGAATTTAATTTGTGTATTTTAGGCCCTAGGGCATTTGTACATTTTTTTTGCCAGAGGGAATTTGTATGTTAAATCTTGATGTTTAGACAAAGTAAAAATACTAGTGCAAATATGATATATATGTTGTGGATGATTGTAAAGGAGAATCACGAATGTCATAATGATTTAGGTCCCCCTTATGTTCTTGTGATCAAGGGGTTGAGCAGTGAAAATGTGATATATGTGTGATTGAATGATCATGGTGCATTGTACAAATCCTTTGTAGTCAATTCAGCATGATCTAAGGGTTTGTATGAGTTTTGGGTACTTTGATTGAATATTGACACTTAAGTTTTGTGTTAATGGTAAAAAGAAGTGAGTTTGAAAATTAGTGTCTAACTTTTAGTTATAAATGATTTGAATGTGAAACTAGTGTCATTAGCTAAAGCTTGAAGAAAGCTTTTTGTAAATAATTAGATCACCTCAATCGACATCAGATGGAAAAATGGGGTATGTTGGAAGTTCACCCTAAAAATTGTCATTTCATAGCCAAATTACTGTCAAACTCATGCAATGTGCCATAGTGCATAGCACAAAGATGTGCCGTGGCACATTTGCAATATGTTGCAATGCACCTATATTGTTTTATTGAAATGATGTTTTCTAATCTTAATGTAAATGCTTTAATACAAAGTAGATTCCGATGCTTTTATAAACAAGTTTTATTCTAATTTTGATTCATGAAAGAGCCCAAAAGTGTTTTAAGGTTTAGAAAACTTGGAATCCCATTTATGTGATTTTTACAAACTTGGTAATCCTCTTAGGTTATTTCAATTGTTACCTTGAATTTTAAAGATAATTGTGAATTAGTAAGGGCAACCTTATACTTGAGCAACCTAAACCTCAGGGAAATGATGCATTGTTAGAAGAATTACGATATATGATGATTGAGATTAGGATCACAGTTCAAGACCATGATGCTTTGTTAAGAAATAGAGGTCATGGTGAGAGCAGGACAATAGGAAATAAAGGTAAGCTAGAATAAGAAGAGGTGCATGAAAGTGGGTTGGGATTGTCTCAAGGTTCTAGTAGTAGGCCATAATAATATGGAAATGTTGGTGGTAGTGGTATGAAGGTTTATATTAATAAAGCTTGGAAGGCTTTTGTTCTATTCAATCCACTGACATTTGATGAGAGTATGAAAGAAAAAGAAGTAGAGAGCTGGATAAAGCGACTTGAGACTATTTTTGAGGTGGTGACTTGCTCTTTTAAATAGAAGGTGATTTTTGCCATAGTACTTTTGGTTGATGCATCCAATCAATGGTGGGATACCACTAAGCCATCAAATGGGTCCTGTTTGTATTGGGATGAGTTTAAGCAAATCTTTTTTCAAGTATTACTTCCTAGTTGCCTTCAAAGATGAGAAAGAGACAAAGTTTTATGCATTCAAGCAAGGGAAATTTGATGAAGAGGAGCTTATCAAAAAATTTAATTATTTAGTGAAATACTCTACTTATCTACATTAAAAGAGTGACAGCAAATGAAAAGTGGAGAGACTTCTAGAAAAGACATGTTTTGAGTAGAGACAATAGCTTGTTATTGGGTATTACAATGTTTGATGAGATGTGTAACAGGCTTCGAATCGTAGCGAGAAAGGGATAAGAGATAGAGGCTATGAGGAGAAGAGATGTTAGGGGAGATTTTCATCAGCTTTAGGTCTTACTAGTGAAGTTTTTAAGAAGTTAGGTTACTGCTTTGGTAGTTTTAGGAGCTTTCAGAAGAAAATTTTTTAGGGAGGATCTTAGTCTAGAGGCTCATTCTAGAAAAGCAGGAGGCCAAGGAATGTTAGTGCCCCACAGCCATCACAACAAGCTTTAGCTATGCCTTTTCCTACTATCAATACAGCTCGTATGCCACAATGTGCAAAATGTGGTACATTCCATGCTAGGAGGTGTTGGGTTTGTTCCAAGTATGGTAAAATGGGTCACAATGTGAGGCAATGCATTGTAATAGATCTAAGACACTTGACCAATGTTCTACCATTCCAATTAGGGTGTGTACTTTGTCCTAGGAGTAGGTTGGGACATCACTAAATTTGAAATAGAAGCATTATTTAATTATGGTGTCATGCATTCTTTCATTTTGGATGATTATACATTAAGGTTAAAATTTCATATATATTAGTTGCCTTATGATGTGAAAGTAACTACACCTATGAGGTTATCTGTATTAACTCATCAAGTGTGCTTGAATGAAGAATTTACATTTGAAAATCAAACTACTATGATATATTTAATGTGCCTTCTAATAAAAGGAATTGATGTGATAGTTGGGATGAACTATTTAGTAGCTTATAATACTACTTTAGATTATGCTGGAAAATGGTTTCTTTACCTATTTATGTTGTACTTATAGCTACACTTGGTCAACCCAATTATCTTATGTGATGTGTAACAGTACGGAGCCACCCCTTGGGCCTCGACTCGGTACTGGACTCTGGCCCATCACTGGACCAAAGCCGACTTTCCCACAGGTGGTACTGTGGTTATTCCTCACCACTGCCTCTCCAGGGTCTTTTGGAACCTCCCCAGACTCGAACCTCCAACCTCTACCACCTTAATGGTACCAGACTTCGCCTCAACTTCGTTAAGGTGGTAGAGGTTGGAGGTTCGAGTCTGGGGAGGTTCCAAAAGACCCTGGAGAGGCAGTGGTGAGGAATAACCACAGTACCACCTGTGGGAAAGTCGGCTTTGGTCCAGTGATGGGCCAGAGTCCAGTACCGAGTCGAGGCCCAAGGGGTGGCTCCGTACTGTTACATAAAAGGCGCCTTTTATGTAACAGCCCTCCTGGGTCACCACTGCCTCTCCAGGGTCTTTTCCCAGGCGCTGGACAACACACATGTCACCACATGATTGCCGGCTTTAGCCCAGGTGGTACTGAGCGTATTCCTCACCCCACCCTCACGGGGGTCTTTTGGAACCTCCCCAGACTCGAACCTCCAACATCTACCACCTTAATGAAGTTGAGGCGAAGTCTGGTACCATTGAGTCACTTGACTCAATGGTACCAGACTTCACCTCAACTTCATTAAGGTGGTAGAGGTTGGAGGTTCGAGTCTGGGAAGGTTCCAAAAGACCCCCGTGAGGGTGGGGTGAGGAATACGCTCAGTACCACCTGGGCTAAAGCCGGCAATCATGTGGTGACATGTGTGTTGTCCAGCGCCTGGGAAAAGACCCTGGAGAGGCAGTGGTGACCCAGGAGGGCTGTTACATGATGTAAGCAGAAAAGTACATATAGCAAGATTATCAGGTGTATATGGTTTTCTTTTCAGTTTTTGGGTATATGATGGGGTTATCGAAAATATTAATGTGGTTAATAAATTTTCACAGGTGTTTTCTGACAATATGTTTAGGTTATCTCTAGATTAGGAAGCAAAATTTTTGATTGATCTATCTTAGGAATTAAGCCAATCTCAAATGCTCCACATTGAATGTCCCCATTGAAATTAGCAGAACTTAAAAAGAAGCTTAAGGAGTTATTGGAAAAAAAATTTATCAGGCCAAGCATATTGCCTTGGACATTGCTTATGTTGTTTGTCAAGAAGAAGGATGTTAGTTTAAGGCTTTGGATTAACTACTGATAATTGAATAAAGTAGTAGTGAAGAACAAGTATCCTCTGACGAGAATTGATGATCTATTAGATTAGTTAGTGGGAGCATTGGTTGTTAGGATAGGCTAGTACTCAAGAGGGGGGATGAATTAGGTGACATTTTAAACTTTTGAAAACTTGAAAAGAGTGAAGAGTTAAAGAGTGAAGGAAGAAGATAACACACTTAGGATTTATATTAGTTTAGCCATAAACTTGGCCTACATCTAGTCCTTAAGACTACACTTGAGATTTTTGACTAAAAGCATAAGCTTCAATGGGTGCTTGCAACTATAGAACAACTTTCAAGACTAACCTTGTCTTAATTCACTTAACACACCTTGCTACAAGCCAACAAGTTGTTACACACTTGAAAATTTCTTTTCAAGATTTCTGAGATCATAACAAAAGCTTTTTACAAAAACTCTCTTAAAAAGTAGATAAGAATACAAAAGAAAGCTTATAAACCTTTGAGAGCTTTTCACAATTTTTTTCAAGAATAATGAAAGAATGCAATGCGTAAAATCACAATTTAAAAGCTCTTTAAATGCAAAACTGATAATTTATTTTGCTCAAAGATCATTTTGTTTTAGTTCAAAATGAATCATTTATATAGTTTTTGAAAGTTGATAGATTATTAGAATAGTGATTCTAGTTGTTGGTGTATTTTCTTGTGAGTGACCGATATAATCATGTGTGATTTTGCACTAAGGAAGTTTCATAAAACTAAATGTGATAGATCACCCATGAACACCTTATCCTCTCATGCATGGTTTTGCATTTCTAATTAACCATTCAGTTCTATGTGCTTAATTACACATGGTACCTCATTGCTCTCTATCTCGCGTGGTTTAGCACTTATTAATATACTAACATATCAAAGTGCTAAAACTTGCGAGTATACCACTTGTTCTCACGCGTGGTTTTGCACATAATGAACTATCATCAGTTCTGTGTAACAAATCATGTGTGAAACCCCTCCTCTCTCATGCGTGAAATGGCTGGTAGAATGCCAAAGCCATTTAATGTGATTAAAACTCATGTGGAACCAAAACATATCACGTGTAAAATTGCAAGCACTAATGCATAAATTTATTTGATGCATATTCACGCATGGAATAAAACACAACTCAAGCAAAATTTTACATGATCAAGAGATATGGATTTGTGAGTCAATGATCATAAATGTGAACAATTTTAGCTTGGTTTGAGAAGATTTAAGACTCAACAAAACAAAGTATGATTGTTTGACAAGTGACAATCACATGTGGCTACCATCAGTCTCACACATGGTTTTGCATTTAGTCACAATACAATGAAGCACAAGTGCTAAAATTTGCATGGACAATAAAGCCTTTCATGTGTGGTTTTACATGCAGAGACAAAGCATAAGGCAGTATATAATGCAAGTTCTTAATCATGCGTGAAGCACTTCTTCATACTCATGTGATTTTGCTATCAGTGTGCCTAACATGCAAAAATTTATGAGTGACCTGCAGAATCATGAGTGATTCTGCCTCTTCACTAGGCAAACTTTTTCTATGAAGAACCATACATAAGAAGGCCATTGTTTGAAAGCTTCAACATATTTAGTTGAGTCTTAATACGTGTAAAAGAGACATATGATGCATTCATTTAGTAATTAAAAAATTTAGATTACTTATCCTAAACTTCTTCATCTTCTATTGATTCTTCATGCTCTTAAGGTTTTATCTTCATTTACGATTCTTTATATCTGTACACATAACAAATACCTCTTCGCTTGATTTTGTAATCATCAAAATACATGATCCAATAATCTATCCCTTTTTAATGATGACAAAGCCTCAAGATCAAGGTTCTTTGTTATGTTTGATATAAAACTCCCCCTTAAACTGATATGGGAGAATTGAAAGATAAAAGTGCAAAATTAAGTAAAGAGATTGAATCATATGGATGAAAACATAAAATTCCATTAATAACATAAAATATTATAGTCATATCATTAAAGAAAAAATTTCTTCCTAAGGCTTAATTTTATACACAACTCTCCCTTAAGCCTAGCTTATCTTTCTATACATTTCTTCTCTCCCTTTGGCATTATTAAAAAGATGTAGGCCTTCCAAGAGAGAGGAAACTTGATATCTGAGATAGGCTTTCAAGATTTCTGTATCAGATAAAGAATTTAGATTAAAGGCAGGAGTTGACAGAACAATTGCCCAAGTGGAAGAATCGTTTGAATCTATAGGTGGAATAGGATTCAAAGGTTTATTTGAGCTATCAGTAGCTTGAGGAAAGGATAGGGATGATTCTAGATTAGTATCTTCAAGCTGATCTTTAAGTCCTTAAACCTTTAGTTCTTCAATGAGGGGTTCCTTAACAGTTTGGCAAAGGGAAGGTTTGGTTTGTCTATGTTTGGGGATAGATTTCTTCTTTTGAAAAGTTTTTGTTATTGATTGAGTAGAGGAGATGGCTAGTGAAGTTATAGGCATTGGCATGGATGAGGGTGTAGCAGGTTCTCCAAATTTTGAGTGAGTTTACTAATGAGTTTGGTAAGATTCATATCATCAATATCTTTGAAAGGTTTCTCAAATAAAGGAGTTTCTGTAGTTTTGGCTATGTCTAAGGATTTTGGTGGAGAGGGAATATGAGGAAGTAGCATGCTATTAAAAAGGATGAATAGGCTTTGAAGTATCATGATGGCTTTAATATTTATATTGGGATTCTAGAGGTTGGTGTTTTAAGTGAAGATTGGATGATCCTTTATCTTTTTGAGAAAGAAGATTTTCTTGCTTTTGAGAAGAAAGGTCAACTGGTGAGGGCATTTTGAATAGGGAGTGAGGTAGATTAGAGTGTGTTTTAGAGGTTGAGGGTGAATCCACTATGTGCACTAAGCCCTTTTTGAATCTTGAAGGACCAGCCTCATCTTTTTGTCAGATAGTTCCTCCTGATGTCTCTGAGATCCCAAGATGATTCATGATTCTATCTAGCTTGCCATTTAAATGTAGCATCATGTCACTAAGTTCCTTGATGTTTTTTTTAAGATGCACCATTGTTTGGTCAAGCTTTCATTCAATTCCATTAAGGATTTTATATAGGTAAGCATTTGACATGTCAGGTGGAGTAGGCATTTGAAAATGGGGCTAAGATGAAGAAGCTCTAGTAGCCTCTAATGTTCTAGCAGTAGGTTTCTTATGTAACTTATTTTTCTTTCTTGCTGTAATAGGATTAGCGAGCTCTTCTTCCTCCTTAGGAGTAAGAATGTTCCCTTCTAGCTTGAACTTCATTTTATAGAGTATAGTATCCTAAATTCTTCTGGCTCCAGCATTGCTCCTTTAGCATTGACTCGCAATCTTTTTAAAATACTTGATACGATTAATGAAAAGTAAAGATTTTGGTCTTTCTTCTATTCCTTCTTCCTCTTAGTGTCAACTTTACAAATATGTAGCATCTTAGTCAATATATAGTGACACATATTTATTTTTTGCTTCTTGATCATTTTAGTAAGGAACTCAGTCTCAAACTCAATGCAAGTGTTGAAGGTTGTCCTCTTGTTATGAAAGAACCTTGCTACTACATATGCTAGCATTTGTTGCTTGAAATGGAATGGAGTTAGTTTAAAGATGAAACTAGGCTTCAAAGCCTCCTCAGGTACATCTTCTATCATCATAATTGCTTTGTATTTCTCTTATTTATGTTTTATTTGGGAGCATTTCTTTGATTAGCATGATCAAACTCTTGAAGCTCTAGACCTTTTACTTCAAGACCAAGCATATATCCTAAGCTTTTTGGAGTGAAGTATATAAGACACCCTTAGACATTGATCTTATAAGTCTTCTTTTGCTTATCCCATCCAAACCTAGCATAGAAGGCCTTCACTACTTTGACTGAGCATGAGAGGTTAAGCTCTAAGAAGCCTTTATAGTCACTCAAATATTTATCTATATTAAAGTTATGAGCTTTGATAAAAGAACTATATTTAGTGCAATGACATGTAACCACCATAATAAAGGAGAAGTACTAATTGAATCTGGATTGATGCTCAGAGCTCAAAAGCTTTCCATCTTTGATATTTACCTATGAAACTTTACTTAAAGGCACATTGCTACCATGATTGGACAAGTCTCTATCAATTATGACTTGTTGATCGATTGTAGTAGGCTCTAATGTAGAAGAAGGCTCCTTGGATTTTCTTGGAGTTCTGAGTCTCTTGGATGATCGAGAAGCTAATTTGCTGCCTTCTCCTATTAGAGCTTCTGAGAATTTTCTCTTTTTTATAACCTCTTCACTGGTTCCCTTTCCGGTCTCCTTTGTTCTCGCCATTACAGAGAAGTTTAATAGAATACAAGAATTTAGGTTGAAGAAAGAAATGAGTTTAGAGTGAAATGAGATGCGAGAAGAAGGTTAGAAGTAATGGGCAAAGTAATTTGAATGCCAAAATGGCCAGAGAAGAATTAGGGAGGCAATTAAGAAGGAAGGATTGAGTAACAACTAAAAAAAATGAACACTAATTCATGCGTGATAATGCAGATAAATGAGGAAGATATATATAGATAATGTAGGATCATGTGTGAGAAAAAATTAGTTTCACATGTGAGTTAGCACTTTTAGCTAACCAAGTGGTAAATCTCGTCTATGACAGACAAGTTTCATACATGATCTTGACAGCAAGTATAATGTTCAAATAATGCATAATAAATACAGGTAAAGTCACACGTGATCACAAATTACTTTCAAGTGTGAAATGACCATAATTGAATACCATGCTTTCGAGAAGGCATTCCACACAAGTGAGCCTTCCTCTGTCACACATGATTTAACACATCTTAGGAAGAAATATTCACTAAGTGCTATTTCACGCAAGCAAGATTAACATCTTCATGCATGATTTAACATAATTTAAAAGTGAAGACATCCTAAGTACTATTTCATGTAGGTGAGCATATCTATTTCACATGTGAAAATGCAGCTATATAGAGAGAAACATAGAATCAAGTAAATTCACCCAAGATATACCACTTAAACATACAAGAACCATTTTATAATAGTAATAACCAATCTTTTAAACATATTGTATCTAATCTTCTAACTTTTTTCTTTAAGATTTTCCTTGATTTATTCTAATGAGGTCAGGATTCATAGATTTCTTCCTATAAAAACAACTTAAGACAACTCTGAAGCTTAAGTTATAAAAGATTCAAAATGTAATTTGTTTAAATTTAAGAGACTTACAACTTATTGAGATTTACTATTTCCAATTCCCTTCTGATGAATGTGAATTGTTCTTTAGCCAGGGATTTGGTGAAAATATTTACTAGTTGTTTTGTGATAGACACAAATTCCAACATGACATCCTTCTTTTACACATGATCTCTTAAGAAATAGTGTCTAATGTCAATGTGCTTAGTTCTTGAGTGTTGGACAGGATTCTTAGCTAAGTTGATAGTGCTAGTGTTGCCACATCTGATTGGAATTTCCTTGAGATGAACTCCTAAATCTTCCAATTGTTGTTTTTAACCACAAAATCTATGCATAATAACTTCCAGCCACCAAGTATTTAGCTTCACATGATGATAAGGACACACTATTTTATTTCTTGCTGAACCATGATATTAATGAGCCACCAAAGAACTGGCAAGTTCTACTAATACTCTTTCTATCTGTCTTGTATCCTCTATGATCAGCATCTGAGTAAGTAATCAATTCAGGCTTTCCTCCTTTTAAAAACCATAGTCCTAGCTGTGTAGTTCTATTTAAATACTTGAAGATTCTTTTCACAGCCATTAGATATGATTCTCTTAGATCAACTTGAAATCTTGCACACATATCGATACAAAACATGATATCAGGTTTGCTAGTAGTCAAGTAGAGTAGTGATCCAATCATTTTCCTGAATTTTGATTGATCCTCCTTTTTTCCTTGTTCTTCCTTATCCATTTTGATTGATGCACTCATAAGTATGTTGCTTGGATGTGAATTTTTGAATCCAAACTTATTTAGAAATTCTTGAGTATACTTAGTTTGGCTTATAAGGATCCCATCCATCATTTGCTTGATTTGAAATTCGAGAAAGAAGTTTAGCTCTCCTATCATAGATATCTCGAATTCTCCTTGTGTAATTTGAGCAAATTTCTCACAAAGAACCTTGTTAGTAGCTCTAAAAATAATATCAACAATATAAATTTAAACTACTAGGATATCATTACCTTCAATTTGATAAAATAGTGTTTTATCCACCATTCCTCTTTTGAAGTTATTATTTAATAGAAAAGTACTTAACTTGTCATACCAAGCTCTTAGTGCTTGCTTCAATCCATACAATGCTTTCTTCAATTTATAAACATGATTTAGCATTGATGGATTCTCAAATCCTGGAGGTTTCTCTACATAAAATTCTTCATTAATTAGTCCTTTCAAGAATGCACTTTTAACATCCATTTGATAAAGTTTAAAATCTTTAATACAAGCAAAAGCAAGTAAAAGTCTAATAGCCTTAAATCTAGCAACAGGAGTAAAGGTTTCATCATAATCAATACCTTTTTCTTGATTATAACCTTTAGCTACTAGCCTAGCCTTATTCCTTACCTTAATACCAGTTTCATTAAGTTTATTTCTAAAGACCCATTTTGTCCTAATAACAGGATGATCACTTAGTCTTGGTACCAAATACCAAAATTGACTTCTCTCAAACTGGTTTAACTCTTCTCTCATTGTTATAAGCTACTATTCATCAGTTAAGGCTTCTTTAATATTAAAAGGTTTAATATTAAAAAGACATACACTGAAATGGCATACTTCTTTAAGTGAACCTCTTGTTTTAACTCTATTACCAACTTCTCCAATAACTTGATCAATAGGATGTGACTTACTATATCTCCAAACTTTTGAAATATTATTTATCTCTCTACTTTGATTATTAGTCATGGTATCGTTATTGGTTTAATTTTCCTCCTTTTCTTTCAGCAAAAAATCATCAAGAGGAAGATTCACAATTTCTTCTTCTTTGTTCTTATATGATAAGGATTCATCAAATCTAACATGAATTAACTCTTTAATAGATAAGGTTCTTTTGTTAAAGACTCTAAAAGTTTTACTTCTATTGGAATGACCAAGAAATACAGCTTCATCACTTTTAGAATCAAACTTATCTCAATTATCCTTACCATTATTGAGTACAAAAAACTTACAGTCGAATACATGAGGATAAGAGATGTTAGACTTTCTTCCCTTATAGAACTCATAAAGAGTTTTATTCAAAATAGGTCGAATATGTGCTCTATTGGTTATATAGCATGCTATACTCATGGCGTTCGCCTAAAAATATTTAAGAAGTTTCTTTTCATTCAGTATGGTCCTTGCAAGTTCTTCCAGGGTTCTGTTCTTTCTCTCTACAACTCCATTTTGTTGAGGTATTCTAGGAGCTCAAAATTCATGACTAATTCCCTGTTCTTCACAAAACTCAATGAAGTTGAAATTGTCAAATTCTCCACCATGGTTACTTCTTATCTTTATAATTTTCAAACCTTTTTCATTTTGTACTTTGGCTACAAATGCCAATAAATATTTAAAGGTTTGATCCTTGTGAGACATGAAGATAGTCCATGTGAACCTAGAATAACTATAACAAAAGCGTAGAGATTAGCCCCTAGACTTTTTACCCTTGAAGGACCAATTAGATCTATATAAAGCAATTCAAGGGGCCTTGATATGGATACTACATTTTTCTTTGAAATGTAGTATTGGTTTGTTTGCCTTTCATATAAGCATCACATAGCTTATTAGCTTTTTTATTTTAACTTTGGCAGTCCAATGACAAGTTTCTTCTTCACAAGCTTGTCTAATTGCTTCATGCTAACATGGGCTAATTTTTTATGCCACAACCAACTCTCATCATTCATAAAGATGAGACATTTTATGTTCAGTGAGTCATCATCACATAGATTTATTGAATATACATTTTAAACTCTCTTTCCTTTTAGGATAGTTTTTCCTGTTTGGTCATCTCTCACAATGCAATGCACAACATTAAAAATAACCTCATAACCCTTGTCACATAATTAACTTATGCTTAAAAGGTTATGTCCTAAACCATCAACCAAATAAACATTATCAATATAAGGAAAGTTAGATGCATTCCTATCAACTTTACCTATGTTGAGAGTTTTTCCCTTTTCATTATTTCTAAAGGTGACAGTTCCACTATCTTTGTTTTCTACTATATATAAAAATATGGAGCTATCACCAGTCATGTATTGGAGCAGCTATTGTCTAGATATTACTTTTTATCTGTGGCTTTCCTTGATACCTACATAAATGCCATGTTTTTTTAGGTACCCAAATCTATTTGGGTCCTGGTGAGTTAGTAGACCCCTTTAAAATCCACTTTATATTTTCACTCAACTCTTGTTTCCTATGAATACATGACTTAGTCATGTGCTCTTTTTTGTTGTAGTAGGAACAAGTGAATTTAGCTGAGTTAGTCATAGTGGCAGGAATAAAGAAGTTCTTGTAATATTTTTTCTTCTTATTCAGTTTATAGCCTATGCAAGCTTTATCAAAAACACTTTTTTATTGACTCAAACTTTGTTTAAATTATCTCTACCCTTAACAAATTTTCCAAGTGTATTTTTAGACCTTCCTTTTTAAAATATGAAGAGAACAATCAGTACATGAGGTTTCTTTTTCCAAAACAGTAATATTCTTTTTCAAGGCATCATTTTTTAGATTTGAGAAACAAGTTTTTTTTTCAAAAATAGTAAATTTCTTTTCAACCTATGAAAGATTTTTCATAAGAAGAAAAGACTCATTGTGCAATTCTTTAGAAGTAATTTTTAGCTCTTTAAACATAAAATCAAATTCAGAATCAGAGTTTGAATTGTTTACCTGATTAAAATGGCTTTTGTCCATTAGGCACAAATTTACTTCTTCTTTCGTATACTCCTCATCACTATCACCCCAGATTGAAGAAAGATAAGCTTTGAATTTTTTTTATTGTCATACTTGTAGCTTTTACTCTCTTACTTTAAAGGGTAGTTAGCCTTAATATGGCTAGGCTTCTTACACTTGTAGCAAATTATCTCTTTTTCTTTCTTCTTTGAGAATTTCTCCCTAAACTTTTTCTTCCGAAAGAATTTGCCAAATTTCTTGACAAATATAGCCATTTCTTCATTAGAGTCATCATTGTCACTTGCTTCAGACTTAGATTCTTCCATTATTACTATTAAGGCTAATGACTTCTTCTTTTTATCAGCATCTTCCTTTAGCATGGATAATCTTCTTTCATACTCGACAAGACTTCCTAACAGAGCTGCCATAAATCTTATGGAATCACTTTTTGCTTCTTCAATAGCAATAATTTTGGTTGCCATTCAGTTGGGAGACCTCTCATAATTTTTTTAACTTGCTCCTTCTGAATATATGTCTTTCCAAGTACTGCAAGCTTGTTTACCATGTGTGTATATCTAACTTGCATATCCTTGATGTTTTCTCTTGGCTTCATCTTGAATAACCCATATTAATTGCTGAGTTAAAGTGCTTATTTTATTTTCCTTGACTCCTTCAGTACCTTCATGAGCAATCTCTAGAGCATCCCAGATCTCTTTGTAGTCTTTAGATTCCTCACTCGAAAATATTCTTATTGACTCAAGGCACTTACAATAATCAACATTGCCTTGGAGTTGAGCAGTACAAGTTTTTTCTTCATTTTCAGTAAGTTCACTCCTTTCTTTTCTTATGAGTTATCCTTCTACAATTTTTGTATGGAATGTAAGGACCAATTTCGACAATCGCCCATAAATTATTGTCTAAGGCCTCAAAAAATAATCTTATCTTACTTTTCCAGAAGGTATAATTTTCACCATTAAATCCTAGAGGCCTATTAATTTCAGCACCTTTAGGGAGAACACTGTCATTAAAACTAGTCATAGGATCCTCTTAGACTATTAAATCTTTTATAAAGAGTCAAAGCTTTGATACCAAATGTTAGGATAGGCTGGCACTTAAAAGGGGATGAATTAGGTGACACTTAAAACTCTTGAAAACTTAATAAGAGTAAAGAGCTAAAGAGTAAATGAAGAAGATGACACACTCAAGATTTATACTAGTTCAGCCACAAACTTGGCCTATATCCAGTCCTTAAGATTACAGTTGAGATTTTCAACTAAAAACACAAGCTTCAATGGGTGTTTGCCACCACAGTATAACTCTTAAGACTAAACTTGTCTTGATTCACTTAACATACCTTGCTACAAGCTAGCAAGATGTTACAATAATTGAAAATTCTTTTTTAAGATTTTTGAGATGATAATAAAAGCTTTCTACAAAAAAATCTCTTAAAGAGTATATGAGAATACAAATAAAAGCTTATAAACCTTTAAAACCTTTTTACCATTCTTTTCAAGAATAATGAATGAATGTAATGTATAAAATTATAATTTGAAAGCTCTTAAAATGCACAACTAATAATCTGTTCACTCAAGGATCATTAGTTCATGTTCTAGTTCAAAATGAATCACTTACATAGTTTTTAAAAGTTGACAGACCATTAGAATAGTGATGCTATCTATTAATGCATTTTCTTATCAATGATTGGTATAATCACGCGCGATTTTGTACTAAGGAAGTTTCAAAAAACTAAATGTGATAGATCACGCATGAACACCTTGCCCTCTCACGTATGATTTTTCACTTTTGATTAACCATTTAGTTTTATGTGCTTAAACATGAATGGTACCTTATTGCTCTCTCACGTAGTTTAGCACTTATGAATATACTAACATATCAAGGTGCTAAAACTTGTAAGTGCACCACTTGCTCTCACACGTGGTTTTACACATAATAAACTATCATCAATTTTATGTGACAAATCATGTAAGGAACCCCTACTCTCTCACACGTGAAATGGCTAGCACAATGCCAAAGCCATTCAATATGATCAAAACTCATATGAAACTAAAAACATATCACACGTGAAATTGCAAGCACTAATACATAAACTTGTCTGATGCATATTCATGCGTGGAATAAAGCACAACTCAAGCAAGATTTTGCATGATTAAGAGATATGGATTTATGAATCAATGATCATAAATGTGAACAATTTTAGTTTTACTTGAGAAGATTTAAAACTTGGCAAAACAAAGTATGATTGTTTAATAAGCAACAAATCACTCGTGGTTTTGCACTTAGTCATAATACAATGAATCATATGTGTTAAAACTTGTGTGGATAATGAAGCCTTTCACTCGTGGTTTTTCATGCAAAGACAAATCATAAGGTAGCATACAACACAAGTGCTTTATCACGTGTGAAGCACTTCTTCATACTCACATGATTTAGCTGTCAATGTGCCTAACATGCAAAAACTCATGAGTGACCTATAGATCACATGTGATTCTGCCTCTTCACTATGCAAACTTTTTCTATGAGGAACTATATACAAGAAGGAAGTACTCAGATGAGTCTTAATACATGTAGAAAAGACATATGATGCATTCATTTAGTGGTTAAGAAAAGTGATTAAGCTCTCTAAGTTTTCACATTGAATCTAAGAGAATTTAAATTACTTATCCTAAAGTTCTTCATCTTCTCTTGATTCTTCATGCTCTTAAGGTTTTGTTTTCATTCATGATTCTTTATATCTGCATACATAACAAATACCTCTTCTCTTAGTTTTGTAATTATCAAAATACATGATCTAACCTTAGTCTTTTCTAAGATATATTTACGGTCAAGGTATCATCAGTTGAGGTTCATGTTAAAGATGTACCCAAGATAACGTTTCAAACAAGATATGGCCACTATGAGTTTCTAATGATGCCATTTGAGTTTTTAAATGCACCTATAATTTTCATGAATTATATATTTCAACCCTAACAATCTGGACTAATTTGTCATAGTATTTATAGATAGCATTTTGATTTATTCCTAAGATAAAGAGGAGCATGCCAAACATTTGAGAATCACTCAATAAATTTTAAAGGATAACAAGTTATATGTTAAGCTCAACAAATGTGAGTTCTGGTTAAAGGAGGTTAGGTTTCTTGGTCATATGGTTTCAATTGATGGTATTGCCATGGATTAGCATAAGGTAGATACTATGTTGAATTACGAACATCTTGGCTTAGTTACCAAAATTCAGAGTTTTTTGGGATTAACTAGGTATTACTAATAGCTTATTTAGGGATTTTCTCATATTGCATCGCCATTGACTAGGTTAATTAGGAAGGATCAGCCGTTTATATGGATTGATAAATGTAAGGTTGTATTCTAGGAACATAAGAAGAAATTGACTTTAATGCTTGTGTCAGTTATTCCTGATCCATATTTACCATATGTGGTATATAAAAATGCATCTTTATGGCTCGATGTTTAAGATATTCAATGATCATAAAGGATTAAAGTATTTGATAGACTAGAAGGAGATGAATATGAGATATAGCAGGTGGATAGAGTTCATTAAAAATTTTAATTTTGAATTGAAATAGCACCTACAAAAGGCTAATGTTGTAGACTCTTTAAGTTGGAAGCTGACTCAGGTAGCTCAATTGATGGTGTGTAACATCTAAAAAATTTTAACCCTAATTTGTTAATGTAATTAGGATAGTTAGTGAGCCAATGAGATGTGTGGCTAGAGGGGTTTAACTTGGCATAATTGTTGGGATTTTAGCCCTAGAAGTGGGTCCAAATTAAAGGTGGGCCACCTGAGCAAGGAAAAAGGACAAAAAGTGAAGAGTTCTGTTCTGTGCCACACGCCACGGCACATGGTTGGTCCGCCATGACACAGGGACATAATTTAAACATAACGGGCTCCATTGTGCCATACATCATGGTGGAGGGCAGCGTGTGCCACGACGCATGGCCAGAAATCAGATAAATTAGCTTGTGAGCTATGTGAAAACAAAAGAGGAAGAGAGGAGGAAAACAAAAAGCTTAGTTTTGGCTCTACTAGGACATGATATTTGGCTCCATTAAGGATAGATTAAAGCTCCCAAACAACCAAGGTAAGATTATGGTGCCTTCTTCTTCCCTTCCCTCTCTCATTTATGATTATTTATGATAGGGTTTAAGTTGGGAGATGGATTTTCAGTCTATAAGAGTATGGTTCTGATTTCATTAGTTTAAATGAGATTAATGGGAGTGATTTAATGTATTGGAACACCACATTGATGATTTTAAAAGTGGTTGGTCCATAAAAGCATTTAGTATCCAAAAATTAGTATTTATGATGTAGTTGGGAGAGGTTAATGTGTATTAATGGAATCTAATGAGCCCATTAGGTGTGAATGGGTAGTAGTTATGAGTTGGTAAAATAGTGCATGAGGAGTTTTATATTGATAAGCTTGAAGAGCTAGAAGAAGATGATATCCTTATGATTTAGTTGCAGAGAGGTTCATCTTGGCACCTTTCGAGCTTGTTGAAGCTTGGGAAAGTTGATATAGTGAGGTATAAACCTTTGACCTCTTAAAGGTTTGAGGTAATCGGAGAAAACTTAATTTTTATAGTTAAATGTTAATTATGTTCAAAAATGTGATTTGTGAGTTAATTTGATGATGCATATTGGCAATTGTTTGAGTATGAAATGGTTTTGAGAAAGAAAAATTTGTCTCTACCACCCTTGATGTTTTATGAAATTAATTGTGATTTATTACTGTAGGTGGAGAATTTTGATGAATTATGTGTTAAAATGTAAAGTATACATGTTATATAAGTCATGTGTTGAGTAATGAATGTTGAAATGCATAAAATGTGTGAAATGTGTATGGCATAATCATTGGTAGGAGTTCACATAGGGAGAGGAGTAGTTTGATTAAAAATCCACGTCGTATTGGCAATGACCGTTGGAATTGAGAACTAGCCTTATTACCAACCTTTAGAATCGAGAGGTAGCCCTTGTCCCATGGTTGATTCGAGACTGTCCCACTTATTCTATAAAGGACTCAAACCTAACTAGGTTAGTTCGTGAAAGACATAGCCACATGACAGCCACTGGTTTCGTGTCGGAGGTAATAGGAGGATATAAGGTTGGCACACGATCATGCATATAAGTCTGGCCATATAGTTGTTAGTATTGTGGTCTGGCACGTGTTAAGGGCACATGGTTGTTATTTTTGCAACCCTGAGTTATGTTTTTAAAAATAATATGATATAGTGTTTTGTGGCAAGCTCGATCACATGGTTGTTAGTTTTGTGAATTGTGGCTCAATACCATGTGATATATGTGTTATGTGCCTTTTTGCATCTATTTACAATTAATATGTAACTATAAGGGTTAAGTGAAACTTAGTTATTGAGTGGTTATACTCACCCCTCAACTTTCAATATTTTTGAGGACTAGCTCACTGGATCTTCAGGAAAAACACACAAAGACTTAGGATTTATGGAGTAAATCCTCCTTTTATCTCTCTTTAGTTGTTTACATGTGTAATTATCAATGTAATTGTCAACTAGGAACAATTGCCATGATTGGTTTACTACTTGCATGATTTTGTGCTTAACTAGTGTATTTTGTGCCTTGAGTTATTGAGTTTTTATTGTGAACCCGTGAACAGGGCCAAAATACTTGTGCAAGTAGGAACATATGTATTTTTACAAAATATGAATGAAATGGTTGGTTTTGTGCAATTTTTCCTCCCCCTCTATGTTTTGTGAAAATTGGGGTTGAGTGGTGATTTTGTAAAACAAGTGTTTGTAGTTGTGTGTGGTGTGTTGCACAAGTGCACAAGGGTCTATTGAGTATGGTTAGAGGGTTGGTGTAGGCTATTGGCACGTGTGGACACCCTATTTGGGAAATTTTATGAAAATATTTCAAAATGGGTTTTAGTATCCAACTTTTGATAGAAAATGAATTTGTGTGTGAAACTAGTACCACTAGCTAAAGCTAGGAGAAAGCTCCATGTAGACACTAAAACCACCTCAATCAGACATCGGACGGAGATTTGAGATGCATTAGAAGATTGCTCTTTGTGTTATCAAATGATAGCACTGATCTGTTAAATTTCGTGCAATGCATCATGGTGTATGGTGCCTCACACCACGATGCATGGCACAGAGGAGACACATTGCGGCGCATGAATTGTAAGCTACTATGCACATGTCAAAATCAGTGTAAAAAATCTATTTTGAATTTTAAAACTCATTATTTAGGTCCCAATTGATTTTCAAGCTTCTGCTTTGTTTTCAAAACTTTGATTTGGAGTCCTTAAAAATATGTTTGAGATTTCAACAATTGAAAATTGGGATTCATTGAAATAGATTTTGAGAAGTTCATTTAGAAACCCTACAGTTTGGTAATTCTTGTGAGTTAAGCCCTGGATTACCATAATTTGGAGTTAAGTGTGGTTTAACCTCAGGGAGGTTACAATTTGGTATCTGTTTCTCTAGTTTTAACAACTGGACTGTGGATTTGTGAACTATGAGAGAATTTATTTTTTGAATGGTGTATTTGCATATAGAAAGTTGGTAATTGACATTATACACATGTTTTCCCCTTTGAGCTAGTGTTGGCTACTTTCCTTTTGTGGGATAACTTCTATCCTTTAGAGGTGAGAATGGTGCAAACAAGAAATACTGTCAACAACATTCCAGCAAATGTATCAAACAAGTGTGGGAAGTCTTGGTACAAGAGGAGAACATTGTCCCTAGTGATTGAGATG
The DNA here is from genome assembly GCF_029017545.1 of Prosopis cineraria. Lineage (NCBI taxonomy): Eukaryota > Viridiplantae > Streptophyta > Magnoliopsida > Fabales > Fabaceae > Prosopis > Prosopis cineraria. The sequence continues at coordinate 16,701,663 of NW_026555344.1, forward strand.
GCACAAGGCTCGAGTCAAGCTAGAGAGCAACTGAGGCCTACAATGGGCAATGAGAATATATTATTTGAGTTGAAGAGCATGATGGAAAGAACTGAATAGAGAATAGATGAGCATGATGAGATTCTAAAGAAAAGATCAGAAGAGTCAAGCAAGATCGTAGAGAGAGTTGGCAGTCACGGTGGAGAAAGACTTAAGAGGAGACAAGAAGAGGATTATTATGAAGAGAGTGGACCAAGGAGGCTTGAACTAGTAAGGCCTAGAGAAAGAGAGCAAGAGTATTAGAAGGCTGAGCAGTTACTTGAGAAGAAATGGCCTGATTACAGACAGCAGTTAGCACCCTTCGATATTGTCTCATATAATGACATCTGCAGTAAGTTGAGGGTACTGGCTATATGAGGTTGTGAGGCTGAGGATAGCCATAGGAGAGATGGTAGGGGTCATTTCTCTACATATATAGGTCCTTCTGGAGGTGTTGGCAAGAGAGCTGGTTATAGCTCTAGACCATCTGGATTAGGTAGCAGTGGTAGTAAGAAGAGAAGTTTCTAGAGGGGTTCACATTTTAGAGGTTCCCAGATGAGGAGTAATGCCCCCAGGAGTATGGGTGGGCAAAGTCAAGCTTCGAGACAGGATTCTGCTCCTATGATAGCTGGACTAATTAGAGCCCCATAGTGCAGCAAGTGTGGAAGACACCATATTGGGGAGTGCTGGACATGTTTCAAGTACCATAAGGCTGGGCACATCACTTGGTATTGCCCCAAGAACGCTTCTCACACTAATCATAGGTCTGCCATTCCTGGTCGTGTGTTTGCTATGACAAGGGAAAAGGCTGAAGCTTCCCTGAAGCTTATCTGAGGTATAATTTCTTTAAGCAATCAACAAATTTCTACTTTGTTTGATTCTGGTGCCACTCACTCATTTATCTCTGATGAGTATACATAAAGACTGAAATTGCATATGGTTGAAATGCCTTTTCATGATGAATGTGTCTACACCGGCTAGTGCTTCAATGAGAACTAGTTAGGCTTGTTTGAAAGTAGAGTTGAAATTTAGTGAAGTAGTCACAAATATTGATTTGATTTGTTTGCCTATGTCAGGAATTGATGTGATAATTGGCATAGATTGGTTGTCTGCTAATAGAGTGATGTTAGATTGTATTAGAAAGACAGTTTAGTTACCAGTATACATGGTGACTATGATGAATGAGGAGACTACACCATCTGTAACTATTACTACTTCGGAGACTCCTAAGTTCTTATCAGTAGTACAAGTAGAGAACTTAATAAAGGAAGGATGTCAAGATTTCATGATGTTTTGCTCAATACATAGAGTATACGATGGAGCAATAGACAAGATTGGAATTGTCAATGAGTTTCCTGAGGTGTTTGCAGATGAAGTATCTGGATTACCACCAGAGAGAGATTGAGTTCTCAATCAACTTGGTACCTAGTACCAACCCAATCTCTAAGGCTTCGTATCGAATGGCTCCAACAGAATTGAATGAGCTTAAGAAGCAGCTAGAGGAGTTATTAGAGAAGGGGTTGGTTAGACTTAGTGTTTCACCTTAGGGTTCGCCTGTTCTATTTGTCCAAAAGAAAGATGGTAGCTTGAGATTGTGCATAGGTAACTGGAAACTGAAGAAGGTGACAATTAAGAATAAGTACCCATTACCCCGAATTGATGACTTGTTAGATCAGTTAGCTAGAGCAGTAGTATTTTTTAAGATTGATTTGAGATCTGACTATTACCAGTTGAGAGTGAAAATGGATGATGTGCTGAAGACTACTTTCAAAATGAGATATGGGCATTATGAGTTTCTTGTTATGCCTTTCGGGTTGATGAATGCACCTGCAATCTTTATGGATTACATGAATCGAATCTTTAAGCCCTACTTAGACAAGTTTATAGTGGTCTTTATTGATGATATTTTAATATCCTCGGTTGATGAAGAACATGCTATGCATTTGTTGATTATGTTGCAAATTCTGAAAGAGAAGAAGCTTTATGCAAAGTTTAGCAAATGTGAGTTCTGGTTGCATAAAGTGAAGTTTTTAGGCCATATAGTATCGGCCAGTGGTATTGCAGTTGATCCTCATAAGGTGGATGTAGTACTACAATGGAAAAGATCGACTTCTGTGACCGAGATTCAAAGTTTCTTAGGTCTAGCAGGATATTATAGGAGGTTTATTTAGGGATTCTCCTAGATTGCATATGCTTTGACCAAATTGACTAAGAAAGATCATCCTTTCATATAGACTAACAAGTGTAAAGAAGCTTTCCAAGGGTTGAAATAGAGATTGACGACTGCACTTATGTTGACCATTCCAGATCTAAAATTACCATTCATGGTTTATGCAGATGCTTCACTTAAGGGTTTTAGATGTGTTTTAATACAAGATGACAAAGTTGTGGCATATGCTTCGAGACAGTTAAGACCGCACGAGGAGAACTATCCTACCCATGATCTTGAGCTTGCGGCAATGGTGTTTATGCTTAAGATATAGAGACATTACCTTTATGGTGTGCAGTTTGAGGTATACAATGACCACAAAAGCCTTAAATATCTAGTTGATCAGAAAGAGTTGAATATGCAGTAGTGGAGATGGATGGAATTCTTGAAGGATTACAATTTTGAGTTAAAGTACCATCCTGATAAGACTAATGTAGTAGCTGATGCGTTGAGCCGGAAGACACTACACGCAGCATTCTTGATGATGGAAGAGCACAAGATGCTAGGGATTTCTCTAATGAGCACAAGAATGTTGCCAATTTTGCATCATACAACTTGAATGTCATGGTGATTACAAGTGAATTCTGGAAAGAATTGACAAAAGCACAATTAGAAGACGAGTATTTGTTAGAAATCCAGGAGGACATTGAGGAAAACTGAATGACAGCTTTTGGTTTCAATGATGATAGCTTTGTGTTGTATCATGACTGTATGTGTGTTCCTGATGATAAGGAGATTAGAGAAACTATACTATCAAAAGCTCACAAGAGTAAGCTAACAATTCACCCTAGTACCATTAAGATGTACCAAGATATGAAGAAGCGGTAGTAGTGGCACGGAATGAAGCAGGATGTGACTGAGTTCGTTTCTAGGTGTTTGACATGTCAGAAAGTCAAGATAGAACACCAAAGGCCACCTAGGCTATTGCAACCCTTAGAAATCCTAATGTAGAAATGGGATAGTGTGTCTATGAATTTTATAATGGGATTGCCTCGTACTCAGGCGAATCATGATGCTATATGGGTAATTGTGGACAGATTGACTAAATCAGCTTACTTCCTAGCCATCAGAGTAGATTATAGCTTAGAAAGATTTGTTGAGGTTTATGTCCAAGAGATAGTACAGTTGCATGGGGGTACCGAAGGAGATTGTGTCAGATCATGATCTGAGGTTCACATTGAACTTTTAGGGAGCTTTACACTAAGCTTTGGGTACTAAATTGAAGTTTAGTATAGCCTATCATTCACAGACCAATAGACAGACTAAGAGAACGATTCAAACTATTGAGGATATGTTGCGAGCGTGTGTTATTGAGTTAGTAGAAGTTAGGATAAATACTTACCGCTTATGGAGTTTGCTTATAGCAACAGCTTTCATGCAAGTATTCATATGGCTCCGTATAAAGCTCTATATGGTCAAAAGTGTTGATCACCTCTTTGTTGGATTGAGTTAAGTGAGAGAAGTGTTTTGGGTTCAAATTTAGTGGATCAAACCACAAAGAAGATAGAGGTAATTCAACAGAAGCTATTGACTGCCTAGAGTCGGCAGAAGAGTTATGCGGATAAGAAAAGGAAACCACTACAATTTATGATCGGAGACCATGTATTCTCAAAGGTATCGCCTATAATTAGTATTGGGAGGCCTATTCAAGCCAAGAAGTTGACTCCTAGATACATTGGTCTATTTGAGATTCTAGAGAGGATTGGATCTTTAGCGTATCAAATTACGTTATCCCTACATTTGTTGGGTGTACATGATGTATTCCATGTCTCACAACTCAAGAAGTACCAACCCGATCCGTGTCACATTACTAAACCAGAAGAGATAGAGTTACGGGAGAATTTGACTTACCAGATTGAGCCGAAAAGGATAGCTAATGTGAAAGATAAGCAGCTAAGAAACAAGACTATCCGTTTAGTGAAAGTAATATGAAAGGGAATGACTCCCGGTGATGCCACTTGGGAAATGGAGGAGAAATGAAGCAACAGTATCCTCATCTTCTCAGTTTGGTAAGATTTATATGATTTACTAAATTTTAGGGACAAAATTCTTAAAAGGAGGGGAGAGTTGTAACATTCAAAAAATTTTAACCCTAATTTGTTAACTTAATTAAGGTAGTTAGTGAGTTAATGAGGTGTGTGGCTATAGGGGCGTAACTTGGCATAATTATTGTGATTTCAGCCCTAGAAGTGGATCCAGATCGAAGGTAGGCCACCCAGGTAAGGAAAGAGGATGAAAAACTAAAGAGTTGTGTTCTATGCCACACACCACAGTGCATAGACACAATTTAAATGTAACGGGCTCCTCACAGTGCATGGCAGCATGCGCCCTGGTGCATGGCCAAAAATCAGATAAATCAGCTTGTGAGCTGTATGAAAACAAAAGAGGAAGAGAGGAGGAAAATGAAAAGCTTGGTTTTTTCTTTGTTAGGGCACAATATTTAGCTCCATTGAGGATAAATTGAAGCTCCCAAACACCTAAGGTAAGATTATGGTGCTTCCTTCTTCCCTTCCCTCTCTTATTTATGATTATTTATGGTAGGATTTGAGTTGGGAGATGGATTTTCAATCCATAAGAGTATGGGTCTGATTTCATTGGTTTAAATAAGATTAATAGGAGTGATTTAATGTATTGGAACACTATATTGATAATTTTAGAAGTGGTTGGTCCATAAAAGCATTTAATATCCAAAAATTAGTATTTATGATGTAGTTGGGAGAGGTTAATGTGCATTAATGATGGTTTGAGGTGTTATTAATGATAATGTGCATTAATGAAATCTAATGAGCCCATTGGGTATGAATGGGTAGTGGTTATGATTTGGTAAAATAGTGTATGAGGAGTTTTATGTTGATAAGCTTGAAGAGCTAGATGATGATGATATCCTTCTGATTTGGTTGTAGAGAGGTTCGTCTTGGCACCTTTCGAGCTTTTTGAAGCTTGGGAAAGTTGATATAGTAAAGGATAAACCTTTGACCTCTCAAAGGTTTGAGGTAACCAGAAAAAACTTAATTTTTATAGTTAAATATTAATTGTGTTGAAAAATGTGATTTGTGAGTTAATTTGATGATGCATATTAGCAATTGTTTGACTATGAAATGGTTTTAAGAAAGAAAACCTTGACTTTACCACCCTTGATGTTTTATGAAATTAATTGTGATTTATTATTGTGGGTGGAGAATTTTGATGAATTATGTGTTAAAATGTGAAGTATACATGTTATGTGAGTCATGTGTTGAGTAATGAATGTTGAAATGCGTAAAATGTGTGAAATGTGCATGGCATAATCATTGGCGAGAGTTTGCTTAGGGAGAGGAGTAGTTTGATTGAAAATTCATGTGGTATTGGCAGTGACTGTTGGAAACAAGAACTAGCCTTGGCATCGACTGTTGGAATTGAGAGGTAGCCCTTGTCTCATGGTTGATTCAGGACTATCCCACTTATTCTATGAGGGACTCGAACCTAACTAGTCTCTACCGATTCATGAGGAGGCTAGATTAAGGGTACAACACCCCATGGTTATTAGTATTGGGGGAAACTAAATTACATAAGTGAGAGAGTTAACCCTGGCCTGGTAGCTCCTCACAAGTGGAAGGCTGGGTTAGTCCGTGAAGGACGTAGCCACATGATAGCCACCGATTTTATGTCAGAGGTAATAGGAGGATATAAGGTTGGTACATAATCGTGCATATAAATTTGGCCATATGGTTATTAGTATTGTGGTTCAGCACATGTTAAATTACATAAGTGAGAGAGTTAACCCTGGCCTGGTAGCTCCTCACAAGTGGAAGGCTGGGTTAGTCCATGAAGGACGTAGCCACATGATAGCCACCGATTTTATGTCAGAGGTAATAGGAGGATATAAGGTTGGTACACAATCATGCATATAAATTTGGCCATATGGTTGTTAGTATTGTGGTTCAGCACGTGTTAAAGGCGTATGGTTGTTATTTTTGCGACCTTAAGTTATGTTTTTGTTTTAAAAACAACATGATATAGTGTTTTATGGCAAGCCCGGTCACATGGTTGTTAGTTTTGTGAACCGTGGCTCAATACTATATGATATATGTGTTATGTGCCTTTTTGCATCTATTTACAATTAATATATAACTGTAAGGGTTAAATGAAACTTGTTACTGAGTGGTTGTACTCCCTCCTCAATTCTTAATATTTTCAGGGACTAACTCATTGAATCCAAGTTAGGAAAAACACACAGAGACTTAAGATTTACGAAGTAAATCCTCTTTTTGTCTCTCTTTAGTTGTTTACATGTGTAATTGTCAATGTAATTGCCAACTAGGAACAATTGTCATGATTGGTTTACTATTTGCATGATTTTGTGTTTAACTAGTGTATTTTGTGCCCTGGGTTAGTGAGTTTTTATTGTAAACCCATGAATAAGGCCAAATACTTGTGCAATTAGAAGCATATATATTTTTGAGAAATATGAATGAAATGATTGGTTTTATCCAATTTTTCCTCCCCCTCTATGTTTTGTGAAAATTAGGGTTGAGTGGTAATTTTGTGAAATAAGTGTTTGTGGTTGTGTATGCTATGTTGCATGAGTTCACAAGAGTCCATTAAGTGTGGTCGAAGGGTTGGTGTAGGCTATTGGCACGTGTGATTGAGTTGGAACACCCTATTTGGGAAATTTTGTGAAAATATGTCAAAATGGGTTTTAGTGTCCAACTTTTGATAGAAAATGAATTTGAGTGTGAAACTGGTGCCATTAGCTAGAGCTAGGAGAAAGCTCCGTATAGACACTAAAACCACCTCAATCGAACACCGGACGAAGATTTGGGACGCATAGGAAGATCACTCCCTGTGCTGTCAAATGACAACATTGATCTGTCAAATTTCATGTTATGTGCCATAGCGCATGGCAGAGAGGAGACACGCTACAGCACATGAATCATAAACCATGACGCACGTGTCAAAATTAGTGTAAAAAAATTTGTTTTTAGTTTTAAGACTCATTATTTGGGTCCCAATTGATTTTCAAGCTTTTGCTTTGTTTTCAAAACTTTGATTTGGAGTCCTTAAAAATATGTTTGAGATTTAAACGGTTGAAAATTGGGATTCCTTGAAATAGATTTTGAGAAATTCATTTAAAAACCCTACAATTTGGAAATTCTTATGAGTTAAGCCCTAGATTACCATAATTTGGAGTTAATGTGATTTAACCTCAGGGAGGTTACATGGTGCATGAGTATAATCTATTGGAAACATTCTTGGAATCATACCAAAAGCCTCCGTAGATGATTCTATTCAATGTTTATTCGATAGAGATCAAAAATGAATTTTTTAGGGAACTGAGGGTAGCTCAGTTAGAGAATGAATTTCTCTTAAAAATTCATGACGACGTGGAGGAATATCAGACCACAAATTTTAGTTTTATTTATGATGGATTTATGGTACACTGAGATAGAATGTGTGCCAAATGATGAGGAGATGAAGAAGTCAATCCGAAGTGAAGTACACCATAGTAAATATACGATTCATCTTGAAGCTACTAAGATGTATTAAGAGATGAAGAGAATTTAGTAGTGGCCAAGAATAAAAAGGGACATGACTAAGTTTGTCACTTGCTATTTAACTTGTCAAGTCAACTTAAGCATTATAATCTAGTTAGTACTTTGCAGTCACTAAAGATTCTAAAGTAGAAATGGGATAGCATTTCCATATATTTCATTTTGGCTTTACCTAGGACTCAATTAGGCCATGATTCAATATGGTAATTCTAGATCGGCTAACAAAATATATGTATTTCCTTGCAGTAAGAATGACTTATCGTTAGATAGTTTGCAGAGATTTATGTGAAAGAAATAGTATAACTTCATGGAATGGTTAAAAATATTGTATCTAATCATGATTTAAGGTTCACCTTGAACTTTCGGAGTGTATTATAGCATGCTATGGGTACAGATTTAAAGTTTAGCATTACTTATCATCCACAGACAGATAAGCAAATTGAAAGGACTATTTAGATACTATAGGATATCCTAAGAGCTTGTCATCTGGAGTTGATGGGTAACTAGGGCAACTACTTGCTATTAGCTAAATTTGCTTAAATAATAGTTATCAATCTAGTATCCAGATGGCTTCTTTTGAGGCATTATGTAGTAGAAAGTATCGATCACCTCTTTGTTAGACTGTACTAAGTGAGAAAAGCATTTTGGGTCCAGACATTATGGATGCGACCATGCAAAAGATTAAGTTAATCTGGTAGAAGTTGTTGACCACTCGGAGTAGACAAAAAAGTTATATGGATAAGTAGAGGTAGCCGTTAGAGTTTATAGTAGGTGATTATGTATTTTTGAGGATTACACTAATGACTAGAATTAGGAGATTGATTAGAGCAAAGAAATTCATTTCTAGATTCATTGGTCCATTTGAAATTTTAGAAAAGCTTGGGCCAGTCGCCTATTAGATTGCCTTGCCACCTTAATTATTTAGAATTCAAGTATTTGAACTCAAGAAATATTAGCCTCATTCATCCTATTTCATTGTATCAAAGGAAATTGAACTCCAAGAGTATCTTACTTATAAAGCCCAGTCAAAGCGAATAGTGGATGTTAAGGATAAGTAATTTTGAAATAAAACTATTTGGCTGGTAAATGTTATCTAAAAGTGAATGGCTCTTAGCAACACTACCTAAAAGATTGAGAATAAGATGACATAATAGTATCCATACTTGTTCCTCTAGGTATGTGTTTATGGAATGTTAAATTTTAAAGGCGAAATTCCTAAAAAGAGGGGAGGATTGTAACATTCCAAATTTAAATCCAAGAAATTATGAAATAACAAATGATTATTAGTGAACTATAATTTTAATTTAATTATGATTCAATTACATTTTTGGAATTGCTAATGCACTTATTGGGATGTTTTGACAACTTTGGAATAAAGTTAAGATGGTATTTAGGTCAACCGGACCCAATTGATAGCTCAAATTTCATGTGGCCCAATTGGGCCATTCGCTAAAATGGATACATCTTTGTGTTGTGGTGAGTGATGCTAGATTAACTAAGTAGCCTGTGAATTAGACATGAGATAGAGAGGTAAAGAAGGGAAAAGAAGAGGAAGGCTATGCTAGGGCAAAGGATTTTGGACACTAGGAGTTACTTTTGACTTGTCATCTTCTGGGTAAGCCTCTTTCTTACTCTCCTTTTCTACATCATTTTTCCTTAGTTTGAGATATAGTGAAAATGGATTTTGAGTTTCTGAAGGGTTTCTATCTAGCCTAATGACCTTTATAGAGTTCTTGAGAGTTAAATTAAGAGTTTAGATTTAGATTGGTGCTTGTTAGTTGTGTTATAGGATTTTGATTGAATTACATATGGCAATTAAAGTAATTAGTAGGAATAGACCTATAGGTGGTTGCTATTAGTAAGAACAGACCTTTCATAAAGAGGAACGTCCCTTAAAGTAATTTGAGTCATAGGTTAACGTGGTCTCCTCTAAGTTCTCTATCATTATTGGCTTGATTTGTGGGAGTAATATCCAAACCACAAGTAAAGATATCTAAAAGAAGAAATTTAAAAATCATGGACAAATTTCATATGTGGGTGCTTATATTGGCTCAAAATGATTGTTCAAATAAGCTTGTTAGGGGTTAAATAAGTCATGTATGATGTGATAATAATATGTGAAACCAAAGTGTCATTTAAATTACGACTTAAAGTAGAATATATAGGAGCTAATATGGTTTAATATAAATTATATAAATAGAGAACTATATTTGTATGTTATATCAATTATTAGAACTATGTTCATGATAAAGAATTTTGAAATAATGTAAGTTGAAGCATTTAAGCCTTCAAAACACAATCAAATGAGTAGTAAATAGTATGACTGAAGTTGAAAGCTTTAAAGTTGAATATTGAGTTGAAATTTGGCATGCACTTATAGGACATGTAGAAGTGTCATTCACCAAAATATGGTAATTTTTGGAGCATTATAGAATATTTTATAATTTTTTAAATTTTGTTCAAAATGCTGTCTTGAAATCATTTTGCAGCTTTTGTATTTGATCAAATGTTTTATGATTTTCCTAGACTAGGTGGACCCCAATGACTTAGAAAATTTAACAGTATAGAATTCATAAGTGAGTTAAAATGGCCTTTGATGGTGAATGACGGAGAGATAGTAAGTAAAATAAGAAGAGGATAAATAAGGAAGAGCTAGAGCAAGAGTGATAATGTTTATTATTAGGATGAGTATGATGTTTAGAAAATTTCTTTATAAATTATGATAGAATGTATGGATGAAACTTTGGTTTATTTAATGAATTCCATAATAACTTGAACAATATTTATATGAAAAATTCTTGAAGCATGAATTCTAGAATATCAAGTTACCTTTTATGTCATGTTATATTTAAAGAGGTAATTTAATCATACCAAAGTAAGTTAGAAGGACTTCAAAATTGACAACTACCTACTATGGTCATCAAAAATAGACAATTCTCGGATTTAACCATGGAATTTTTCTTGATAAAGCTAATTCAAAGGAAAGTGAAATTTATAGGGGTTGAATTTTGTTAAAGAGCCTTCAAAGGTTGCTATCAAGGGAAGACATTTCAATTTAAAAAGAGAAGGTTGGAAGTGCTGATAGTTTAAGATTGTATAATTTTCATCATTTTGGAAGAGTTGATGTAATGATAAGTTATTAAGCAAAAAATGTAATGTCTACCTCAACATTATCAAATTCACCATAAACAATCGCCATACGATAGTAATTAAGATGCACTAAGCATTCACAAGCCTTAATTCAATCAAAAGTGTTTACAGAAAATTAACAAGACAAAACATGTTTAAAAGTTATTATAGTAGTTCAAAATCATAATAGAAGCATATAGATCATTTAAGGTAATCAACAAGAATAAAAGGCCAAAAATAAGTTACTATCTAAAATAGGGCAATGCACTAAGGCATATGGCTCATGCATTGTAGCATGTGGCATAGAGAAGTCACGTCTCACTCTATGCAATGAGTCATAGTGCACATGCCCTATCATGACACCATGAAGTTATCATGACATCATGAAGCTATCATGATAACTTTTCAGGCAAACTTCTATAGTATGCCATTTTCACACACTACTATAGAATATATCTTTAGGAGCGGGTATTTATGAGCGCTTCTTTAAAAAGCGCTCTAAAATGTAAATGCGGAATTTACCAGAGTGCTTTTCTAAATAAGCACTCTTATACGATAGGGCTTCTCAATAAGATAATGTTCATAGTTAATACAAATAAAATATCAAAAATTTAAAAAGATCTTCGGGAGTGCTCTTTAGTGAGTACTTCAAAAGAAGGAGAGCGCTGCGGAAGAGTAGTCTCACATTTTTATTTTTCCATCCCCGTCAGTTTTCTTTTCCTCATTCATGAGTTTCTTTCAAAATCTCTCTCTCTCATTTGTTAAGGCCTCCTGTTTTGTCCGTCGTTGTTCTCATCCGTCACACCTCGCCGTTCGCGCCATCACTGTTTTCTATTTGCACTGTCGTTATTCACTGTTTCTATGCTGCCGCCACTGTTCATTGTTAGCACCGTCACTGTTTGCTATTTCTGCGCTGACTTCGCTATTCTCTGTTCTAGAAATTCATCCGCTGCCATCGCTGTTCTAGATCTGCATCTCTGTTCCAGATCTGCACCGCTGCTGTACACCAGAGGAAGCGACACCGTGAAGACCTCCGTTGCTGCCGTGCATTGTTGTTGCCATGAAGACCACTGTTTTTTACTGTGAAGACTACACTGTGAAGGTATTTTTTTAATAATTAATTTATAATGTAATATATTGATATATATTTAAGAAATAAATTTCATATATATTTTTTAATAATCAATATTATAGATAATATATGAATTGAAGTTATTTATATTAGATGGAGTATTTGTAGTTGATAATTTAGATTAAAGTTGAGGAAACTACTTGAACATTTTTATTTTATTTATGAAATATACTTCTAATTTTTATTTGGATAAATTGATTTTTTTTTAGTTTAAATGTACTATGTTGTGAAATTTGATTGTTTGATCATTTGGAAGGTTCTTCTTTTAAGGAAGATGCTGTTGATTTTTTTTTTATAGAAATCTAAGTCTTTTGTTTATTGAATTTTGATAATCACATTAGTGATATGGATCATAACTGGGTGTCGACTAATCAATTTTATAGACTTACCAATCCATTTTGCATCATGTAGTCCTCAAAATCTAAAGAAGTTGTAAAGAAGCCAATCGAAGCAAAAGGAAAGCTGTCGAAAGGATCTAACTCTGTGACTAAGGCAAGGAAGACCAGCATAAAATCTACTCAGTTGAAATATCCTAATTAAAATGCACTTGAAGTAATTATGCAAACAACATTTAAAAATAAGATTTGTGAAGTAGAATTTGAAAAAGAGATTTATGGTGAAATGATTAGTGAAAAATTAGTAGCTGAAAATATTAACGAGATTCTGACCAAAGATTAGCTACAAACCACACAAATTAGTTTATATATTAGGTACTTTCTCAATTTTATTACTTATTATGGTATTTATTTAATTTTAGTTATGAATGATTCTATTTGTTTTCATTTTAGGTACTTATATCATACTTTTGTGGTGCCGGGTTCATTGATAACAAAATTTTCATTTATTAGCCTGCACAACACTAATACCTACAATGTTAAGTACCATTCTCAAAAGATTACTGATGCATTCAAAGCCAAAGGCAAAAGAAACATATTATTTTTAACTCCTCACAATCCAGGGTAAATTGTTATTATTGTTTATTTTTAACTTTAGGTGATATTTTAGTTAATGAAATATTTTATTTTTTCAAGAAACATTGGGTGCTTGTTTGTAGCAATCCATTCTTCCCTGTGATTTATTATCTTGATTTATTAAGAGATAGTGACTTTAAGAACTATCAATCTATAAGGATATTATTTAATCAGGAAGTTTTTAGTTCTATATTCTTTATATATGTTTATTATAACAATTAATTTTTACTTAGGATGCTTAATCATTATATAATAGGGCTATAGCATGTTATCGAAGTAGTAAAGGTCTCCCTCCAAACACTGAAAGACCTTATCCTGTTGAGTTTTATTCATGAAAAAGAATGAAGGTTTGTATTATATAATAGGACTGTAGCACGTTATCTAAATGATTGTTTGATTGATACTTTATATTTGTTATTCTGAATATGTTGTTCTGGATTGATGTAGAATTTTTAAAAAATTCTAGAACTTTCAAGTTATAGGGGAGACTCTGCCAGATTTTTGATAGCAAATACTTGTATCATATATATAACTTCATCGTTGAAGTATTTTAAATTAAGTTAGAATTTATTTCTACAATATTTTAATAATGACATCTTTTATTATTTTACAGGTACCTATACAATTACAAGGTTAGGAGTGTGGATACTATGTTATGAAGTTTATGAAAGAAGTAATCACACAACAAGAGTTGATCATTCCTGAAAATGTAAGTCAAAAGCTTTAAAATTAAGTTAATATAATGTTAATTACTTATATATTGCTTTTATATCTTGTGTAGTATTTTGTTGAAGTAAGATATTTGCATTTCACTATGGAGCAAATAGAAGATTTAGTTGAAGAGTGGTTAAAATATATTATTGGCTGTTTGTGATAGGAAGTTAGATTTCAATGTTAGAAAAATAACAATAGTTTCATTTATTAGGCTTGTTAAAAATTAAACTAGGTTAGTTAGAAAATTAAAATTATTGTATCAGTTTCAAATTCTTTTCTTGTATATAATTTTTTATGTTGATATTATTTTTAAATTAGTTTTTGATATTATGATTTGCCATTGTTAAAGAGACGTAAAAGGAGAAATTTTAAAAAAATTGATTTTAAAAAATAAAAGTAATATACCGGAACGCTCTTTAAATGAGCGCTCCTGTAAAGTACCATATACGGGAGCGCTCTTATATAGAGAGCACTCCTATATAGATCATACAGAAGCGCTCTTTAATAGAGCGCTTCGGTATAGTTTAGGGATACGAGAACGCTCTTATAGAGAATGCTCTGATATAGATCATACAAGAGCGGCTTTTATAAGAGCGCTCCAGTACGGTGGCATATAGGAGTGCTCTTCTAAAGAGCGCTTCGTGTTATGGGAGCACTTTTTTAAGCACTCCTGTAAATTTCAGAGCGCTCAATATAAGAGCGCTTCAAAAGTGCTCCCTAAGGTAAAAAAAAAGTGCTTCTGTAAACTTATTTTGTAGTAGTGATGTCTGACATTCAATTGGAATGATTCAAGTGCCTACATAAAACTTGTTTGATAATCTAATTAATGACACAAGTTTGGTTTTAATCTAATGATGTATTCAAAATTTGGGCACTTAGATGTATAAAGTCAATTTTAAAACTTGTTCTTCACATTCGAGTATTCAAATTCATGCCTTTATGCTATTAGCCACTTCTAGGCCTTGAATCAAGCCTAATGGACTTATTAACACCTAATTGATTGCATAATGACAAATTACATATATAAGCATAGGATTTGGCCATCCTAGTCCCTAGGTTCACAATAAGGCCATATATCATCCAAACTCATACATACATCTCAAATGGCCAAGTCATCTCAACACCCATCACATACACATTATAGAATTAGGATGGCACCCAAGAGTAGAGTGAATTAAGTATTCTTAAAAGGTTTTTAAAAACTTTTTCCTAACTAAAAAGATGAAGTAAAGTGTAGAACAATTTAAGTACAAATTCATGAGTAAGAAATGATTTTTTGATTGAGAAGAGAAGTGGATATGGATGATTTATCCTAAATGTTCAGCATCATGCTATAAAGAGAATGGGAAGAGTCTGGGGAAAGTGCTACAGTACTTTCCTATAGTACTTAAATTTTGATGATTGTATGGAAGTAAAGTAGAGTTGAGAAATTTGACTTGGTATAAGGATGAGGGGATTAAAGATATGATGCTAAGGCATCCTGCTGACTCTTATCAATAGAAAAAGATTGACACTGAGTACCCTAACTTTCTAAAAGATAGTAGGAACTTACTTCTTGTATTATCTATTGACAGAATAAATCCATAAAGGCTCCAGAGTAATACCCACAGCATATAGGCAGTGATTTTGATAAATTATAACCTACCTCCATGGTTATGCATGAAGCACAAGTATTTGATATTGACTACGCTAATTTCGGGGCCAAAACAACCCAAAAACAATATAAATGCGTACTTGCCTCCTTTGATTGAAGATTTGAAGATATTGTGGGAGACTGGTGTTGAGGTGTATGATGGGTGTAAGAAGGAAAGTTTTAATTTGAGATCTTTGCTGTTTGTTACAATAAATGACTTCTCAGCCTATGGTAATTTATTAGGGTATAGTATCAAAGGAAAACTTGGATGCCCTGTTTGTGAAGATAGCACACATTCTGTGAGGCTAAAACATAGTATGAAGAATGTCTATTTAGGACATAATAGATGGTTGCCCGGAGGATATTATTAGCAAAGATTAAGAAAATCTTTCAATAGGAAACTGGAAGAAGAGGTGGCACCTCTATCATTAGCTAATGATGAGCCATTTGAAAAGGTTGAAGATTTGAAAATCAAGTTTGGAAAACCTTTTGCAAAGCATGTTAAGATACATGAGTAGAAGAAGGGGTTAATTTTCTTTGAGCTTCCTTATTAGAGGAAGTTGGACATGTGGCACTTTCTTGATTTAATGCACGTTAAGAAAAATGTATGTAATTGTATTTTGGGTACGTTACTCCACATTGTAGGAAAGACCAAAGATATCATTAATATAAGGTTAGACATGGTGGCTATAGGAATAAGGGAAGACTTAGCACTGAAGGAGAGGGGAAACCATATATACCTTCGTCTAGCTGCCCACACAATTTCTAAAAGAGAAAAATAAATTTTTTAAGTTTTTAGCTAGGATTAAAGTTCTAGATGTAACATCTAGATTTTCCAATCCTATAATTAGTTAATAATCACGGGTGAATTAGTAATTAATAAATGATTTGAAATTTTGATGATTACTTGATGATTTAAGTCTTTGAGGTGTTGAATGATCAGATATAAGTGAAAGAACCGCGTTTTAAAATGAAGTGTGTGTGCACTATAAGGATTTTCCTTACTATGCCACCTGCCATGGCACGTGGCACAAAAAATTTGATAATAAGTTATGATTTGGCTTGAAGTTTAGAGAGGAAAAGGGAGAAAAGAATGAAAGGAGAAGAGAAGAGAGTAGAGGTCTGCTAGGGTAAGAAGATTTAGAAGCTTGGAAGGCATTTCTAACCAATAGCTTATTAGGTAAGAATCGTACAACCCTTACCTTTGATTCTACTATAATTTTTCTTAGTATGAGTTATAAGAAAATTGAATTGGGTAATTGAAGAGGTTAGTTTCTTACCCTATAAGAAAAAAAAAGGTTCTTAAGAGTCAAATTAAAGCTTTGCAACTGGTTTGTGGTTGAATGATATAGTTTTGAAGCTATAAGCTTAATTTTAGCCCTAAAACAAAGGAAAATAGGGCAAAAATTAAGTAGAAGTGAAATAGGATTATTAAGAAGTGATAATGAGTGGAAATTGAGTAGAAATGAATCTAGATTGACTAAATGGAAAAGAATAGACGGCTAAATATAGCTATAAGCAACAATTAATTATTTTTAGGTCAATTGAATCAATTGACTAATAGTGCCAATTGTGTGTAGATAGGTGTATTCCACGTATAAGTTGAGAAAGGAGGCTTGTAGAGAGCTTTAATGGTTATTGAAAGTCCACAAGTAACCTTTCTAATGACAAAAAGGTTGAGGTAATCGAATAACTTCCTTTGTTTGATTATCTATTGTAACTGTTTGAAAGTATGAATATTATTTCATGTTTTAGAATGAGCATGGTTACTAAGTGAATGTTTATTGCATGAAAATGATTTCTAAGAGTCGAGTTTATGAAATTACATGTTTTGTGATTATATATATATATATATATGTGTGTGTGTGGTTTATATAGATGAGAATGTGGTTTATGTAGAAGCATGATCAAATGGGTGAGAGTTTACCCGTAGAGAGAAGTAGAGAAAGACCATATGGCATTATTCTCTTTAGTACCCGATGGGGTATGGTGTTAGAGAATTATACCCTCTTAGTAGCTATTAAGATGCAGTGTTGGAGATTCAGACTCCTTAGTATTAATGTGATGTAGAGTTAGAGTCAACGACACTCTATTATGTGTAATAGGAAAACCCTAGTCTAGAAGTGAGATAAAACACCTTTGGCTGGGTTATTCTACAACTGAAGGTAAGCTCAGGACCAATAAATGTGTGTATTGGTCTAAGTTTAGCCTATGATTTCAAGTTATAGTAATTTGGAGGTACAAATGGAAATGATTATGCTATAAGCTAAATGTGGTGAATTGTGGTGATTCATGGTAAAACAATACACCAGTGCAATCATTTATAGTGAAATTCATGTTATATGTTATGTTTAAACATATATTATATTATACTTGCTTATGGTTACATGTGATAATCAATAGTAGAGAGTTATTATGTTAGTAAGATTTTTATCTCACCCCGTGGTTATATTTTTACAGGTCATAGTGGTGAGGAAGGTAAAGGGAAAGAGTCAGGGTTGGGATAGTGTTCAATTACTATAAAACCTCTAAGTTTTGTGTAATTAACATGAATCTTGTGTATATTATGTATATAAGTAGTTATAAGATATGCATGCATGTTTAAAGTTATGATTGTTGAGAATTGTTAAGGATTTTGATAAATCTTAGCCTATACATGCATATATGTGGTGGAATAAGAAATGGAGGCTAAGATTTAGTTGTGAATTTATGGTAAATATGTTGTGAATGTGAAGGCTTGAGAATTGTAGTGAAATCATGGAAATTTGTCCAAATTAATGTGTTTCGTGTAATGTTGTGAAATGTGAAGATGGGTTGTTAAACAACCAAATTTTTATTTTTGTGTATATATGTTATAAAATATGGTCAATTAGGTGTTTAGGTCCTTTTTGGACTAGGTTCAAGGTCTAGAATGGTCTAATGAGATAATTAGAGTGATTTGAGTATTTGGGTGCACAAATTTTTTAGAAAAAGTAGCTTTTTACAGCTCCTATGTCAAAATTTTGATTGGACCATTAAATTGTGTGTAAACTATCTCATTAGATAGCTTATGAAATAAGCTTCATGTAATTGTTTGAATCACTTTAATCGGATGTTGTATGTGAAAACGACGCATGCCGAAAGTTGCCCTGTCAACTATTATGTGTGCTGTGGCACATGACATGCTTACGCCACAACACATGACACAAAGAAGAGCTACTTGTGGCTTTGTGCCACGATGGTGCACGCCACAATGCATGACTCAATTTTTGACACTATTTCTTTATTTAAAGGCATGTACTAAATGTAATGGATGCAAGCATTAATCTCCCACTGTGTTATGCTCTATTTTTGCTTCGGTATATTGAGAATTTCATTGATTTACAAAATGAGTCTTAGACCCAATATTTTCAAACAAAGTATTTGAGTACAATTTAGTTCAGTTAGTATGGTGATTGAGTTAACCCCTCCAAATGTCATGTGGATATTGGGAGATGTTATACCAGAAGGTTACTCTTCTAACATTAGAAATATTGTGTTCGTGAAGGACTTGAAGCTAAAGGGTTTAAACACATAACTACCATGTGTTGATGGAGAGTTTTATTCTAGTAGGCATACGTTCAATTTTACCAGATATGGTGTGAGCTGTAATTACTAAACTATGCTTCTTCTTCAAGTCAATTTGTAGTAACCCCACAAAGTTAGGAAGCTTGCAATACCAAATTGTGAGGACATTGTGTGAGCTAGAGAGATATTTCTCACCCATATTCTTTGACATAATGATTCACTTGACTATTATCTTGGTTAAGGAGGTTGAAAAGTGCTTGGCTTATTTAAGGTGAATGGACCCTATTGTGTGTAATATGAAGGTTCCAAAATGCTATGTGAAAAATCAAAGTCGACCTAAGGGTTGTATTGCTAAAAGATACATAAGTGAAAAGACAGTTGAATTTTGTTAGAAGTACTTAAAAGATAGGAAAAATGTTTGGGCTTCCAGTGGATAGGCATATAGGGAAGGGATAACTGGAAAGAAATTAATCACTATATCATACAATTATTGAGAGCAAGCACACATCTTTATATTACATAACTCAGATGAGATTGTCCAGTATGTTGACAAGCACAATGTGGAACTTAGGAAGGACAACCCTGGAAGAAATGTCACTGCAATTGCAAAACTTCATAACAAGCACTTTGGACATTAGTTAGAGGTGCACATTGCTACCAAGTATAATGCCGACAAAAATTCGATATTGGAAAGGGTTAGATGCTTGTCCAGGGGTCTAAACATACAAGTCCTTTCTTATACTGGTTATGTAATCAATGGCTTCACATTTTATGCTAAAAAGCAAGATAAAAGAAGCACAATGCAAAATAGTAATGTAACTGAGATTGGTGAAGTGATGTGCATATCTAGTACTAAAGATAAAAATTATATATATGCAAAAATGTCATACTTAGGAGTTATTGAGCACATATGGGTGTTGAACTATAGTAAGTTCAAGATTTTGATTTTTGATTGTAAGTGGATTGATAATAAGAGTGGTCTTCACACAGACGATAATTTAAGGTTCATACAGGTGAATTTAAATATGATGGGTTGTGAGATCGAGGCTTTCATTTTTGCATTACAAGTTAGGCAAGTGTTTTATATCATTGATCCTGTTTTACCTGGTCAGTCAATTGTGTCATTGTTAAATAAAGAATTTAGAGTGGCCATTAGTTCGTTAAATACTATATTTAAGGATGATCTATTTGAAGGGGCAGCACTTGAATGTAATGTCATTGAAGATGGCACCATTAAAAGTGATCACAATGATGGTATTCGAATCTCAAAAAGGGAAACAATTAAAAGACAAGGTTAAGAAATTAAACCAACCTACCAAGTTCAAAAGGGTTCAGAAGGGGATAAGGAAAAGAAAGAGACTAACTTAAACATGTGTTAGTTATTTATCCTATTTGTATTTCAATGAATTAATTTTGTTTGTGACTTAGCTTGTATACTTTAATTATTTACGCTTTGTGTGTTTCAATCAATTAGTTTTGTTTACAACTTGTGTAATAGATAAATGGCTTTTAAAATAGCTCTAAAGAGACATAAAATCGCTTTTGGTGCCACTACTCCTATAGACCCTACTCTTGCTACTACTGCTCTAGTTGACACTACTTCTATTGACATTAAGCATGTGGACCTATTAAACAATCCTCCTTGTAAACATTATATTTTATCAGGACATTTTTTAATAAAAATAATAATAAATTCAAGCAAAAAATGAAATTTTAATAATATAGATAAAATGAAAAAAAATTAAGACTGAAGAGAGTTATAATTTTAATATATATATATATATATATCTATATCTATAAAAAAACCTAAAATGATGATGATGATGATGATGATGATGATGATAAAAGGAGTTATAATTTTTAAGAATGAAAAGCATTTAACCCCTAGAGTTTATTCACGATGCCTACCCTAATATTAAAAGGAGAAATGCAGCACGCATGCACGCACAATAGTTTCCCTTTAAAAAAAATGCATGCATGAAGGCAAAGAGAAAGGGCATAAGTGCGGCAATAGAACGCAGCGGTCAGGGAGAAGATCTACATGTAAAAGTTTCTGATCTTCTTCCACCTCACACACAAAGAGAAGAGAAGAAGATAAAGAAAAGGGCTTAACTTGGTAGAAGACTGGCATAAACGAATGAGAGAGAAGAGGCATAGGTATGGCTCCATCTAAGGTCACGATCAAATTTCAAAACACAGCATAGCAGACTAAGAAGGGTGAAGCACATAAACTCTTGGCTCACACGCAAGCTTGAGAAAACTCCTTCCCTGCTTCTACTTTTGGGAAGATGGCAAAGTTAAGGAAAGGAGAGAAAAGACTAGATCTATATATTGAAGAAGGTTGGCGTTACAGAGGAAAGATGAGGCTGTGTGCTAAAGGAGAAGGAGGAATCTAGCTATAGATGTGGCTGCTCTCATGATTCATCACCCTTATGGTAGGATAGAGAGATGAGAATCAATACCAAAACTAGGATCACATGACTATTTCATTTCACCTGTGTCAAGCTTCTTTGCCCTAATGAGACTCTCAACCTCGGCCATGCATATAGGCTCATCAATACTCAAGAGGTGATAAAGGTCTTGAAGGCCAAGAAGCTTGCCAAGACACAAGGAAGGAGAAGTTCTATGTAAGAGAAGCAGCATTCTGTGATTGTGAATGAGGAAGGAGGAGAGAAGCAAAATACGAGGAACACACACAAGGCAATAAGAGCAGAGAGAAAACTCCAAGTAAAAATTTAGTTGCCTTCTTAATTATTCTGATTAATCCTATTACCTTGAAGAACATATGATGATCATTGTTAAAAAAGTATTGTTAAAAAGTGAAAACTCTAAATAAAATTCCTATTTTCTATTCAATTTACCTTGATCTGATTTCGATGCATATTCCCATCATGGTTTTGTCTCAAGCAAATGAAGGAATCCTTATGCTCGTTAGACCAAGGTTAAATTAGATATAAAATATACTTTTTTTAGCATAAAAGAGCATATGAACTAAATCTAATTTTTTATTTCTTTGTTTCTTAAAGTTAAGACATTAACTTGATTTTAATTTCTACAGGAGATAAATTGGGTGTTGATGGTAATGATGACATGTGAATCTTGTTTATTTTAATTGTTGGATGCTATTACCACTACTCTCATTATTTCCTTTTGAAAGCCATATCTAAGCATTAAGCTAATTTGGAAAATCTTGAAGAAAACATTCTCAAATCAAAAGAGGAGTGAAGTGTCAAAATAGTTTCTTTCTCTGTTCTTTCGAATGCTAAATTCATATTATACAATAATTATAAATGCAAATATCTTGATTACCTATTTGCTGTGTGAGATTTTAAGAATCTCCACAGGCATTTAAAATGATCTCATACAATGTAAATCAATAAAATTTTGCAAGTGTGAGGATTAATTTTGTGTACATTAAGTATGGGTGTAAATGACCCACCATTAAAATTAATTTTCTTTTTAATTTAAATCAATAAAATATTTAAATCTTATGTGAAATTTTAAAAAATCTTCATAAAGATTTAAATTAATCGCATCATCGTGTAGGATAAAAAGTCCTCACAGATGTCATAGTTATTAATTTATATAGTAAATATAAATGAATTTTGTAAATAAAATAATAAATTTTTTTAATAAAGTTAATTAATTAAATTAATGTATTTAAATTATAATCACATTTACTAATTAGATCTTTTGGTTTCATGGGATTTTTAAAACTCTATAGACTTCTAGGATAATTTTATTACCGTGTGAGTTAATAAGGCTTTACAGGTATGACAATTAAGATTTTTATAATTAAAAATATAAGTTGTATAGCTATGCATTAAAATATATTTAGAATATATATTATTTAATCTTTTATTGGGTGAGGATTTTGAATCTCCGTAAATATTTAGGATAATTATATTATTGTATAAGTCAACAAGGTTTTATAGGTATAATGATTAAGAGTCTTTTAAAAAATATATATGTATGAACATGTTAAAAAAGTATTATTAATACTTAAAATATAATTAAATAAACTAAGTTGTTAGACTCTTTTGTTATATAAGATTTTTGAATCACAATAGATGTTTAGACTAATTATATCACCGTATGAGCCAATAAAGCTTTACAGGTATAGCGGTTAAATTTTCAATAATAAAATATAAAAAAATAATTTTAAACTATTTTATTTTCTTTATTTCAAAAATTAAGAAAATAATTGAAATTAATTTGCTTTTTGCAATTCAAAACATACATATCAAAATTTTAGAAAATTATTTTATTTGTAAAATGGTGAATTATTTTTAATTAATTTTTCTTTAAAAAAATATTTTTACCAATGACTTATAATCTTGAACCACATAAATTTTGATCCCTATCACAAGATACGTAAGCTTCAGAGCTTGATTCTGAGTCAAGTCCTCCCTTATAAATAAATAAATATTTCTCATTTCATTATTATCATTTTTTATATCAAACATGTAAATAAGAAAGGGATAATTAAAATAAGTTTAAAACCATAGTAATTTAGCACAAGTAACTTCAAGTAACCATTCTCATGAACAAGTGTTATGAGGTGCCTAATACTTTTTTCACACTCAATCGACTTCTAAACTTGTTTATGATTTCATAGACCATCATTATCATCTTTCAATAGTTTCCCAAGATTTTTCTCAAAATTTTGGTGGCGACTTCCATTCAATCGATTTTTGTTGAAAAGGCCGAAATATTCGCTCTCTCGCACAATCCACATCACATTTTTAGGTGAAACACTCCTAATGCCACTTCTAGTACTGACAATGAGGGTCCTTCTACTATTCCCACTAGCATGAATAAGAAAGAGGAGGCTTAAATGTCTAAAACAATTAAGAAAGGTCTGGTGATGATGGAAACGGTCTCGAGTAGGAGGTTGGCCGGACTTAAGTATTCCCTTGAATGAAATCCTAAGGATCAACCAATAAAGGAGAACAAGCATAAATTTATTACATATATCAATGCAATGACTCGATCATAACTTGGCCTATTAGTTAATGACTAGCATGACGTTAATGAAGCAACGAGGGAGTTGATATGGGAACTAATTAAGGTAAAATTAAAATCATTAATTAATTGATTGTGTTTTTAAATAGGTGACATTTCATATAACTTATACCTTGATTGTGTTATTGAATAGCGTTATTTCATGTTGATGCTACTCAGAAGAAATATGCCTTTCATTTAACAGACAAGGCATATCGACAGTTTCGGTACTACGTGGGAATGACATATATCATGTTGGCTGAAAGAATCAATGGTGAGGTTTTTGAGCCATTGAGAGCAATTGTTAGATAAGATCAGTGGGATGCATTTGTTGCCAACTATTTCAACAAGCACTAAGCTAGTGAAACAAGGATTTGAGGGAAAAAAAATTAATAATATGCTCTACCCAAGATCCCATGTAGGCTATTCAAGCATTTTTCAAGAAGAAGGGTGTGTGTTTGTGTTAAATTTAATAGTTTTTATTATATTAAATGATATGCAAATCTTTTCTGTCATTAACTTATGTTGCATTGATTCATTACATAGCTCACAAGATTGGGCATAGGAGAGACATCTGTTTCATGTTCCAGGTTTTTCATTCTAGCCCGCACAGAAAAAAAAAAGCACAATCACTTCTCCACATGTTTGAGAAATTGCTAAAAATGTTGTAAGTACAATTTTTAAATAATTTAATTTAATATTTTCTTACTTAAATAACCTATATGTCTTTTACAGAGTACCCTCTCAAAGGAAGTCTTTAAAGATGAGCTTCATGAAAATATCTTTCAAAATGCATTGGGCAATAAGGATCACCCCAGTCATGTTAGGGGTGTTGGCATGGGTGTCACCAAAAAGCAAATTGTGGGTAAAAAGAAGGCTCTAAAAAAGGACGTTAATGTTGAGCTTGCGACAGTGAAAGCACGAGTAGTGTAGCAAGAAGAATTTATAGCGATAATAATAAAGGCCCATAGACTTAGCAAGTCAACCCTAAAGACTGTCCATATTCAAAAAGATAGCTGCACCATGCTTCAGCCTTCTCCTCATGACCTCCCTGAGGTATTTGAATTATTTTACTTTCTTGATTATAGTTTACAATTATTATTTCCTTATTGACTTATACTTTTTTATGTTTAGTGCGAGACCGAGTGTACATTCCGAGTGAATAGCCCAGGTAGATAGAGTTGCCATGAAAAAAATGTACAATGTCCCAAGGCAACAGGTTCACAATGAGCCCGTGCCTAAGGGGTGGGCCAAAAGGTTGATTATTAAACCTAATAATGCCAATACAAGCTACTCAAACAAAACTATAAGTTAAAAATTATAGCAGACGTGGTTGGCTCTCATATTGTATGGCTCAAGCATCTCGTTTGGTTGGAAGCAGAAGAAACTCTACTATAGTTATACCATTAATTTACACTATTATTTCAATTATAATTCTAGTAATTGATGTTAATTGGTACTTAGTCTAAGGGAATGACCCCCCAAACAATCGGGTCAACTATCAAATATTGGGAAACAACTAACCCCCAAGCCAATGCTAGTGGATGTTCCTCCTCCTTTGCTAAATACCAATTAAAACATGCTGGCAAAGTATGCACGATTAGCTAAGAACACAATGGCACAATTCATACAACTGAATGACGACACGTATCAAAAAAAGGTTGGTAAGATAATTGACTTTGACATTGTCAATACCGTCATGACACATAATGAGGTCATCTATAGCCCATTCAACATTTATATAAGGTACTTAATTACTCTTCCTATTCACATTTCTTGTTGTTGTTTTTTATTCATATTTACTTTTATTAATTTTTTCATTCAGATACTTGTACAATACCTTCATCATCCTTAGTAACTCAAGATTGAGGTTCATGTTTGTCAATCCCCATGAGTTCTTAAGTTTTGAAGGCGATCAGAAGGATAAGTGTTTACAACAACAATCTCAAATGCTGACTATATACTTCAAGAAAAGATTGGCTTCAAAAGGGATGCTGTTTTTAATTCCTTATCCAAATAGGTGAGTTACTTGGTCTTCTAATACCTTGATTGCAATTTATTGTCTTTTTAAAATTCCAATTGTAACATACATCATCCAATTCTCCTAAGGGACATTAGATGCTTATCATGATTGAGCCAGCAAATTCTAAAGCTTCAAAGGTGTACTATTTGGATTCAGCTCCTCATGGTGGAGATCTAACTAACCAACTGGATATGATGGAGCTATTTAATGGGCAAGTACATTTAGTAACTAATATTTTATTTATTTCTAAAATTCTACATTTCTAACACATCAATAACATATATATTTATCATTTTCTTCATGTAGTGCCCTCGACAAATCAACAACAGTCATGATTGTGGCTACTATATGGTAAGGTATACTAAAGACATCATCACTCACAAGTAACCTACAATCCCCTTCACGATATCTATCATTTTGTAATAAATTATTTTTATATTATAATGGATATTAATTGTCATTAACTAACTTCATTGTCACGTATGTTGTAGTACTATCCGGATTGTGCTACACCTCATTTCGACAATACCTAAATTAATGAAGTCTTTAAAGACTAGAGTGAATATGCATATTAAAAGTGGGTCACATCTAATACAAGGTGATAATATATAGTTAGTTTAGAAACATATTAGTTTAGTTGTCAATATATAAATTTTAGGAATTGGTATTTTAGTATGAATTGATTTATTTATATCATTAAATTTAGATACAATAATTTTGATGTAACTAAATTCTAAACATTATTGTTTTGAATTGTGTTGTGTAGATTTGAATTTTGGGCTGTTCTAAAATATTATTAAATATATTTGTATTTAAGCAGCTTCCAACAACCTCCCTTTTTGAAGAAAAAGAAACTGGCCTTATAAGATGGTTATGGATATACCCGTCCTATATGGCCTAATATAGAAGACTGTTATCACCATAACTATCCTCTATAATTGGCGATATAGGATAGTTATGTCCATAACAGTCCTATAAGACCTCTGCTTCTATACATGTGAAACTTAATATAGGATAGTTGTTATATTATCTCCAATAATAACCATCCTATAGAGATCAAGTAATAGAGGACGATTAAATATAGGATGGTTAGAAACTCTTCTTTGTTGGGAAAAACAACCATCCTCTATTATCATATCTGTTGTAGTGCAACACTTTTTATCACTAAATTCTTGAAATCTAAGGTTTAGAAGTGAAGAGAAGAGAGGAAAGGCTAACTGAAATACATAATAGTCTGAATAAGCTACTTATAAAATTAAGGAATCAAATTAAAACTTTATATAAATTTAGAAGATCAAAAGTATACTTTACCTTTTTTTTTCATCAAGAAATTACTCAAAGCCATGCTAAGAATTCTCAATGCATGGCGTTGTCAACTTTGTTTAATTATATATTATTTTGTCAATTATAATTTAATGATAATCAATAAAATAATTAGTTTATTATTTTTTTATAACGCTGTCTATATATAAGCTTGTGACAGAATTTTGGATTTGAGACTAATTTAAAGATAATAAAAAGTTTACTCTAGCAATAAATGTATTATATTAGATTTTTTTTTATAACACTAGGCTTGCTATTGGCCATATAATTATTCCATGCAAATGTTTAGTTTGGAAGAATGATAAATAAGAACCTCATAAGAATATTAATTAATGTCAAGATCTCTTCATAATTGAGGTTGCCAAATTCATTATTCTTTTTTGTATGTTTCAATTCTAAAATCTGTAAAACAAAAAAATCTTAATTTGGAATTAATCTTTTTATGAGGTCCTTACCTATGATTTTTCCTATTAAATAAATTACAAATCATATTATTCATAAATTTTATATATATATATATATATGTATTTATGTATGTATGTATGTATGTATGTATGTATGTATGTATGTATGTATAGTTTTGTTGATTTTATACATTATGCAAAACACTAGACTCATTTTCTTGGTTTTGAATAGTTTTAATTTTAACTTTGGTAAATTTAATTTAGTCTTAATATGTAAATATATATAAATAATTTTCGTTTGAGCCCAAAGAGTAGATACATTGAATAGTGAAGGCGATAATGGAGGGTCTATAATAAATTACTGATGAATTCATAAGCCTTATTTGATATAAGAGAATGAGATTGTGGGATTGCCACTCGTATTTGGTAATCCCACCTTTTTATATTTAGCATGAAGAAATGAATATTTTAATCCTTGTATTAATCTCACCTTATATGGAATTACTCGATACCATCACCTCTAGTATTGCAAATTCAATTTTGGGATTAATTTTTTTAAGACTAAAATGCCTTTCTATCCTCTCTCCTCCTTCATCTCCCTCCCACTTGATGTGCTAGCAGAATATGCGACACTGCTGACGCAAGTCATCCCCATCACAAGTCTTCCCTGCCGCCATCTTCATCGCAAGTTGTCTCTCTCCCTTCAGAACACTTCTCATCTCCTTTCCTTCATTCCACTCATTATCTTCTACATTATCACGATGGAAATTGTGTCGATCAAGAGCTCTAGCTCCTTAGTGGAAACAAGAGAGTTCTCTCCTCTCCGCCTCTATTACTATTTATCCGCTTTGAAGTTCCGGCATCAATCAAGACTTCTGCACCTCCACTATGCTACTCGAGATTTTAATTTTGGCGATTACTTTGCTCCTCTTTTTCCAAGTACTAATACTTTTTTATTTGTTGAATGTGGTTTGAGATTGCTAATGGTGTCCATATCTGGTTCCATGAGTTTGTCCAAATCCATTCTGAGTTCGATTCGTGTTCTAGATTTTGAGATATGGTTCTTCAAATATAGTTTAAGTTCAAAAAGTACTAATACTTTTTTATTTGTTGAATGTGGTTTGAGATTGCTAATGGTGTCCATATCTGGTTCCATGAGTTTGTCCAAATCCAATTCTGAGTTCAATTCGTGTTCTAGATTTTGAGATATGGTTCTTCAAATCTAGTTTAAGTTCAAGATGGAGTTCACCAGATTTGGTTCAACACCATGTTTTTTTTAATGATAAGGGCCAGTATAGTCATTTGATAATTTCTAATTGATTGTAAAATAAAATTAATGCAAGTATTCCATCCAAATTATACTAAACATATTTTTAAAGCCTCAATCCTAACTCCAATTTCAGTATCAATTTCAATCGTAATCCAAATTCCAGTCCACTAAAATTCATTCCTTCATACCAAATGAGGCCTATATGATAATGGAGTGAAATAGAATGTTAAGTGACTTGTAATTTTTCTCAACAAATTTAATTATAATTTATCTTAAAGAATTTTTTAGGCCAAAGAAAACACTATAATTCTTAAAATTATTGTGCAAGTAGCATTCTGAACTCCTAAAATGTACAAAAACTTTCTTAACTTCTAAGTTCCAATTAAGTGACCCGCTGCCATTAAGTTACAGATAATCGCCATTACTTTTCACTTTGCGGGGTCCAGTTAAACATCAACGTGGTAGTTATCCCTCCTCACCCTTGCTTATGTGGCAATCTCCTCCTTTAGATCCTCATCTGATTCCTCCTCTCCTCTTCTAGATCTAAAAATTCATATATTGACTATCCAAATATACTCTATATAATCTAAATTTAAAATTTTTAACTTGTAATTTCTTAAAAAATATTTTATATTTTTATTAAATCTAAACTGTACAGAGTATATCTGAATAGTTAATATATAAAAAAAATAAAATTAAATTAGAGACTCTAAATTAAATATAGACCCAATTGATGATAAAAAAATTTATTACAATTTTTTATAATATTTATAATTTTTTATTTAATAAATAAAAAATAAAAATAGAAAATAGTCCATTAAACCTGAATTATACAGGTTAAAATTTATATGGTTCAGATCATATCAGCTTGATAAGCACCCAAGATGGACCGAAATAATAACATATACGTATGTACATGTGCATGTTGAGAGAATATTTATGGAAATAAATTAATTAAAACAAGTCTTCGGAAAAATGATTGCTTTTGCACAAGTACTGGCGAAAAAAAAAAAGAAAAAAGAAAGAATTAAAACATGAGCCGTAAGTGTGAAGAAGCGCACACACGGAAGCAAAGAATTTGACTTAGTGCGCGTTTGAAAGATACTGGACAACAACTTATACAAGGCAAAGAAAAGTCTAACAATCCCATAATTGTCTCACCGAACATATCAAACTTGCATATTGGGACATTTATGATGCATTTTCATTGCAACTACGTGTTGGACCAGTCGTTTTCCCACAATAAAGAATATGGAGGGATAACCATATCCACTTTCCTGACAACTTGAATATACTCTTTCCAATTATAAGACAATTTAAAAAACAGATTATGTACACTAATAAAATTTAATAATGATACTTTAAAAATTTATTTTTTAAAAAATATAAACTTTTAAAAATATTTTTTATTTAATATAACTTTAAATATAAACTTTTAATCATTACTCCCTTTGGTTTTTAATATATAGGATGTTTTTAATCAATTCACTTAAACAGTTGAACTAGAGGTGACAATTTAGTCATTAAACATGTTTTTCAATGAAAGATTTTTTTCAACTTTATCTCTATTAAAAATAGTAAGAGATATATAGCATCCGATGAATCATGAAATTAAATTTACAATTGGGGTGAAATTAAAAAATGGCATTAAAAATGACCCCCTTGTGCCTTGTATATATTAAGGACCAAAATTTCATTCTAGAAGATACCCTATATTAAGGACCGAAGGAAGTGTGCTATAATCATTTTAATTCTTTCTCCACTCAAGGGTAATATTAGAAACACATCATTGATAAAGCCTTATTTTTGTCAAGTTATTTTGAATTTTGGGATAAAGAAATACCTCCAAAGTTGGCTTATAATTTGGGATGGAGAAGTAGTACTATAAATCTTCTTGTCTTTTCTTTGTTTTGTCTTTTTATTATCAGATAATTAGAATTTCCTTTATATATAATTCAATTATAACCTTGAGTAGAATTTAAGTAAATCGTCTCGCTTTCTTTTCAGAAGTTATCATGACTCCCACTACTTCGAAATTTGTGATTACTTTGCTTTGGTGCCTATGCACAATCACACTGCATTCAATCCCATCGCACGGGAATGTGAATGTTCATTGTAATGAAAGAGATCGAGAAACTCTTGAAGTCTTTCAGAGAAGTATTGAAGATCCTTGGAAGCTGCTCTCCACTTGGTCTAGCAATAACGATTGTTGTCGCTGGGTTGGAGTTCACTGCGATAAACTCACAGGTAGAGTCACAAATCTTAATCTTCATTGCCATCAGGACAATTCTACTGATACATTCAGCACTGGTAACAAATGTTTAGGAGGTCAAATAAACTTGTTTGTGCTGAACCTGGAATTTCTTAGCCACCTGGATTTGCATGGTAATGATTTCAAAGCTATTTATATCCCATCTGTTCAAGGATCTTACAATATGTCAATGATGAGAAATCTCCATCACGCTGCAAACAGCTTCTCTCATCTCCTTTTTCTCGACTTTTCATATAACTCTGAGCTCAAAATCAATGATCTTAGATGGGTTTTGCAGCTATCTTCATTGAAATATCTTAATCTCAGTTATACTAACCTCTCTGAGGAAAGTCTTTGGCTTCAACGGGTTAACATGGTCCCTTCACTTTCTGAGTTAAGATTAAGCCACTGTTTCCTTACTAACATTCAACCATCTCTTAGGCAAGCCAATTTTTCTTCCCTTGAGGTACTTGATATTTCAGACAATGATTTTCACATTGAAGTACCTAAATGGCTATTTATCCTCAGCAATACCATTTCTCGTTTAGACCTTAGCTTGAATAGTTTCAGGGGTCAAGTACCTGAAGGAATGTCAAATCTTAGGAATTTGAAATTCTTACTCTTGAGGGGCAATAAATTTACTGGTTCAATTCCTAAATGGGTGGGACAATTTGAGCAGTTACAATATCTTGATCTTTCATCCAATTTTTTTTTCTCGTCCCGTTCCTGAAACTCTAGGAAATCTATCTTCATTGGAACAGTTATTAGTTGGACACAATGAATTAAATGGCAGTGTTCCAAAATCTATTGGGCAACTCTCAAAATTGCAGAGATTTTTCCCTGCCTATAATTGGTTATCTGGATCTATTTCTTCTCTCTTATGCCAAATTGTATTTGGGAATAAACAATTGAAGGTTTTACAAATGGAACACAATCGTTTATCTGGGGAGCTTCCTAGGTGTTGGACACAATGGACAAAACATTTGAAGATGATTATTTTGCATTCAAATAACATTGGTGGCAATATTCCACCACAGGTTTGCCAACTTTCTGATCTTCATGTGTTGGACCTTGCCTATAACAAACTTTCAGGATCAATTCCAAAATGTTTGGGTAATATTATTGCAATGGGTACAATTACTTCTGGTGATCTCTTCTTTAAGAATTACTCGTATGGTGGTAGAGTGATTGGACGAGATTCTATGAGTACTTACATGTCACATCGACCATTTTTTCACAAAGGTCCTGAAACAGAATATTGGGACAATGCTGTTAAATTTATCTTGCTTATTGACCTGTCAAACAATGGCCTATCGGAATTTATTCCTCAGGAATTATTTAGCTTAATTGCTTTGCTATCTTTAGATTTATCCCATAATCATTTGATGGGGAGGATAGCAGATGGGATTGAGCATATGAAAAGTTTAGAGTTTCTTGACCTCTCGTGGAACAAACTTTCTGGTGAAATTCCTCAAAGCTTGGGCAATTTATCTTTTCTAATTTTCATGAACTTATCATATAATAATTTCAATGGAAGAATTCCATTGGGCCACCTTCAATCTTTTGATGCGTCCAGTTACATTAGCAATCCTGAACTTTATGGTCCTCCTCTTACAAAGAGCTATTCACAAGGTGAAATTCCCAATGTTAAAAAACAGATTGTTGAAGACAGTGAAGATGATTTTACAAAGTGGTTCCACATTGGCAAGGCATTTGGATTTGCTTATGGCTTTTGGGGAGTATGCTTCTCCCTGTTTTTCTTTAGGACCTGGAGACTTGCCTATTTTCGATTCCTCAATAAAATGAATGACCGAATTTATGTCTTTGTGGTGTTAAAGACAAAATGGTTTCACTGAAACTTTTACGAGCTCCAAGATCGCAACTGAGAGGCAAAGATTTCGGTAAGTTATTAATCTATTGAAGCATTAAATTTTAAAGGGTTAAAAGATAATTTGACTTTTAAACTTTAAGTCTAAGAGTGTCAAAAATTCTAAACTTATTTTTGATATAATGTTCCACTTCAACTTTTAAAAACAGCACAATATTTCCTCTACATTAGTAAATATTTACATTGATTGTTAATTTATCAAAAAATTACAGAAAAGGACCAAGAAAATTTCTTGGTCATTTTTTATAATTTTTGATATTGATTTCTAAAATTTTTTATTTAATTGATGGTTAAAGTTAACATTTACTAAAATTAAGAGTAATATTGCACCATTTTTAAAAATTGAAGTAGAATATTGAACCAAAAACTAGTTTAGAGTTTTAAATATTTCTAAACCTATAGTTTAATGATAAATTTGTCATTTAATTATTTCACGTGATAGTACAATTATTGTTTACTTTGTTTTTATAGACATAGTTGATCATTTTTGTAATTCAAATCAGAACATGCTGATTGACCTAGACTTGTCAGTTTTTTTTTTTTAAATTGTTTTTCTATCAGTGAGAAGAAAACCCACCACAAACATATTATATATAATTACATATAATGGCTAAAACATTTTCCCTTAGTTTTATGTGTATGCACTAAATCAATAATAAATTCACATCTATCTTTTTATTCATTATTTTTCAGATCAGAATGTAACATATTGAAGAGTTCTAGGAGATCGATGCATGCTTCAAAGACGGGTTAGAAGTCTACTTTTTGTCATTGGTTGTGTTTGTTTGTATATATATATATATATATTCCAGACCTTATCGTCATGACCTTTAAGACAATTCATTGTGTATTTACGAGATTTATGGTATTATTTGTTATGCTTATTGTGTAATTCAAAAACAGTGTTGTTTGTTTATTTTAATTTATCTTGTAGATCTGGTCTGGGATGTCTAATATTTAGGGAAAGTTTGAGTGCGCGCACACAATCAATATTATGTGTATTCAGAAGACCAGGATTTGGAGGTTGGATTGTCCACATTAAATATGGATGGTTCATATTTAAAACATTTAAATCTTATTTTATTTTATAATTTATAAAAATGACCACAAAATGTAAAAAATAAATACCAATTTAGACAATACATATTTACCATAGATGTTTTAAATTTAATATTAATTTTTTATTATTTTTATAAATTAATCATGCATATTTACTTTGAAAAGTTTATATTTAAATATTTTAAATTATAATTTTTTAAAAAAATATTTTTTTGGAAAATACATGTTGCAAGATTATCTTCATTTTTAATATTGTATTATGAAAATAAAAATTTATGAAAATTTTAATATTAAATATATATTATCCATAATAAATCTGTATAATCAATTTATAAAAATTTTAAAAAAATTTATTAAGTTTGAACCAACAACATTAAATATGAACTATCCAGATTGATAATCCAATAAAATTATTAAATTTTTTCATGATGTTTATAAATTTTTATTTTTATGAATGTTAAAAAAAATTAGAAGTTTTGCATATGGGCTGTTCCTGGACAGTCCAAATTCTATCTATGTGCAGTGCAGACGAGGAGCAATAGAGGGGGAGCATGGAACGAGGAAAGCCGAGTCCAAATTAGAGCCATGCAATATTACATATAAGAACCCTAGCGTGATTAATATTTTAGTAAATCCCCTGGGTAGCTGGGCTTGAATTTTGGGCCTTAACCCAACATTAACCATTGGCAAGCAGCCGATTTGAGATGGAGACCGTAGAGTGCTCTATGACTATTGAAGAGGAAATATGTCAAACATAAATAAACAGTGTTGAAAGTTGAAACACGTGTACTTCAAAAAAATTTGATGATTATTTTAAAATAACTATCAAATAAATATATTTTTTAAATAAAAATAAAATTATTTTTTATTTAAAATTTTTTTGTCAAATAAATGTTAAATATTTGACAGTTTTTGTATTTGATATTAAGAGTCAAATAGATATATTTTTTTAAAAAAAATTATCAATGTATTTCTTGACAATTTGAAAAGAATCATCAAATATATGTTTAGGAATTGACTATTATTTAAGAATAACTGTAAGATATTATTCATTTTTTTATTTGTCATTTTTCTCAAATAGTAAATGACAAATATAAGACCTCTTATTTAAATTTTTTTATTTTTTTAATTCACATAATTAATGTTCAAATTGGGTTCCTTCACACTTGTTTATTATATTATAATAAATATAACGAGAAAGACAAGGGAACTGTTTTTTTATCTTCTATGCCTCATTGGTATAATATTGTATAACACACACTAAACGTTAATTTTTTCCACAGGTGATGATCATTGTTATTGTCCAATCAGGAAAAATAAGTTTCTCTATTACCAAGGAAAACGACAAATATAAAAAGTTTGGATAAATTGGCTCACCAGTCCAAAAAAATTTTATATCCAAAAAATATAAACTAAATTTTAAAAATTTAGGAATATCACTGATTTATATTAATATATAAAGAGTTTATCATTGAAAATTTATGAGAGATTTATTATTGATATACAACGATATATCACTGATAAATATAATAAATTGATCATGATGTAAAATATAATAAATGTTGGACTATTTGCGTGATTTAATCTTATAACATAGGCTATATTTGTAAAAGCCCACTACTATAAGACGGACTTTTAATAACAATTATTTTAACCTTTTAATATCAGTTATTGAGAGGAAGTGGAAAAATACGAAATGAAAAGTAAATATTTAACGTCGGTTAATTAACAGACGCTAAAAAAACTTTCAACGTTAGCTATATTGATAACCGATATTGAAACCATAAAAAAAAATTTGATTTTTTTTAAAAATTAAACTTTTAACCACAAGTCTTCAAAAATCGTGGTTCAAGGTCTTTTTAATTATGGTTATCATATATAACCATTGTTAAAAAGTCATATAGTTATTATCGAAACCATTGTTAAAAGTTTTTTTAACAACGGTTTCGATAATAACTATAGTTAAAAAGACTATAGTTCTTGAAAAACGTGGTTAAAAGTCTTTTTTTTTAAATTAAACTTTCTATAAATCCACAACTGAAAAAAGTGAAAATGGTATAAATTATAAACAGTCAGCCAGCACAACTACAATCAATATACAATAAGTTATAACTACATTTTATATTTGTTCAACTACTAAAAATTATAAAATTATGTTTAATCACTTTGAAAAGTATGCTTGGAGAAGTTGTTGAGCTAAAATATCTCGAATGTCATCGATCTCTTCTTCATTATAAGGCTCCATATTATTAAAAATCTAAATGATAAAATTAATCAGAATAATAATCTAAAGCAATTAAATACAAGAATTTGAACTAAAATAACAAAACCAAATATTTCTTGTAATCTTTCAGTACTTCCAACTTAAATTATCTCATACATGTAATGGATAATATAATATTCACATTCTATGCTTCCTGATTGCCTATGACACTAAAATAAATAGAAATTTAAAATTAAACCAAAATGTGCAAAGAATAATTAAATATGAAAGTTGGAGGTTCTATTTGGGCAAATTCATTCCATCGATGATTTTGGCTTGCGTTCCCCAAATGTAAACATATAATATGTCTCAAGTTCACTATTATCATTTGTAAATGAAAAACATTACCAAAGTATAAATATATCTCAAAGTAATATTTTCAAGTTTTCTGAGAAAGTAGCTATTATTAGTACTTCTATTGTGATCAATTCCTTCAAATCTTCTTAAGATCCTTCTTTTGTTAGCTAAGATATTACCTAAAATATTTTGCACCAGGAAGAGGCAGTGGTAGCAAACTTAAGGGTACCTTCTTTCCAATCATTACCATTCCAAGAATCTTTAACTATAGATTGAAAGGAATCATCCACTATCCAAACAGCGTGGCATTTAAAAGGTCTTTCATGAGTAATAGAATTTTTAGAATTTTCAAGCTGGATTTTGATAGGACAATGATTGAAGCCATATCTGAGAAGATGGAAAGAGTTAGCTTGGTTGAATTTAAGCTTCCATTCAGTGTTGCAAAAAGACCAATCAAGTCTTTCTTTTATGTTACCTTTCTCCCAAGTTAATTTATCTCCAATGAAATTTAATCCAAGTAAATTTATCTCCAATGAAATCTCTTTAGGAAGATTATAATAACAAAATTCTTCTCCAACAAAATTCTTCTAGATGCAAATGATTAAAATGGGGCGAAAAAAACACAAATTCTTTCACTCTACAACCATTATTAGAAGTAAAAGAAATCAAATTTTAGCTCTTCAAGATGATCAAGATAATTGGATTTTTGATCATTAAACCCTCAAAAATCAAACTACCTCTTACTTTAAAAACTTGTTTAAAGAGGATACCTAAATTAACCTAAGTTGATAATCGAAAGGAGCTTTCCGTCTCTAACCCCTACTCAATTGCAATCCATTCATAGGAGGTTACGGAAGAAGAAATTAAAAATGCAGCTTTTGATATTGGTGCCTTTAAAGCTCCTGGTCCAGATGGTATTAATGCTGGCTTCATTCAATGCTATTGGAATGATCTCAAGGATAGTATCAATCAGCTTGTTAAGAGATTCTTCACTGATCCTACTATCATTAGTGATATCAATGATATGTTCATCACTCTTATCCCTAAAAAATGACAACCCAAGTTGCATGAAAGATTTCTTACCAATATCCTTATGCAATGTGAGCTACAAAATAATCACCAAAATTCTCTCCAATGGATTGCGACAATGTATGAATCATTTGATTGGAGACAACCAATGTAGCTTTTTACAGGGAAGACAAAGTAGCGATAATATCATCATCGCTCAAGAAGTCATTCACTCTATGAGAACCAAGGCTGGAAAAAAGGGGTTCATGGCACTTAAGATTGATCTTGAGAAAGCTTTTGACAAAATCTCTTGGGATCTCATTGATGAGACCCTTCTTATCATAAGGATCAAAGAGAATATTAGAAAACTCATCATGGCAGCCATCTCAACCGCACGAATGAGTTCCTTGGAATGGGGCACCAACAAGAGAATTTAAGCCAACACAGGGCATTAGACAAAGGGATCCTCTTTCACCCTATCTCTTCATTCTTTGTATTGAGCGATTAAGTCATAGTATTATAAATAGCATTGATAAGGAAGAGTGGAAACCTATTAAATTAACAACTAATGATCCCCTAATTTCACTTCTATTTTTTACTGATAACATGTTGCTTTTTACAGATTCTTCTCTTGATCAAGCAAGGATCATCCAACAATGTCTCTCCAATTTTTGTAAAGCTTTGGGAAAAAAAGTGAATTTTGCCAAATCCAAGCTCTACTGCTCCAAGAATGTCAATATTAATAAAGCCTTACAGATCAGCAAGGAATTAAGAATTCCCCTAATTAGAAATCCTGGTAAATATTTAGGGATTCTTATTATCCATGAAAGAGTTTCAAAACTCACTTTTGCTCTCTGCTTGACAAAATCAACTCTCACCTAACCAACTGGAAAAGCTGCTATCTTAACAATGCTAGGAAAGCTATTCTTATAAAGTTTGTTCTATTTTCTATTCCCAGGTATGCCATGCAAACTATGCTCTTACTTGATAATGCCCTGACTAAAATGGAATCTCACTCTTCCAACTTCCTTTGGGGCTTTACTAATGGGACCAAAAAGCCTCATCTACTATCTTAGGACTTGATCACCAAAAACAAAAATCAAGGAGGTCTTGGATTCAAAAAGCTTAAGAGCCAAAATTGTGCCTATATTATGAAACTTTGCTTGGGAATTATAAAGATGCCCAATTGTCTCTACGTTCGTGTCTTGCATGATAAATATAAATGCAATAATCTTATCATTCCCATAGTTTGCAAAACCAATTCTGGCTCTTACACATGATCCAGTATTTGTAAAGTTTGGGAGCAATTCATTACTCACGTGGGGTGAAGGATAGGAAAAGAGGATCAAGTTTCTTTCTGGTATGACAAATGGTATCCCTTTCTAGATCCCCTTGTCAAATATGCTTTATCTAATGCAGACTTCATCCTTCATGCTAGAGTCTCTAATTTCTGTGATAATAATGGCACCTGGAAAATAGGCTAATTGCATAGATATCTTCATTTAGAAGTCATCAAACTTATCACTATTATTCAACCTTTGACCTCTAATGCAAATGATGATGCTATATGTTGGAAACCTTTAAATAATGCTAATTTCTCTATCAAAACTGCTTACAAGACTATTAAAAATCATTGTGACACCACTAGCTCTGAAATTTGGTCTAAGATTTGAAAGTGGCCAACTTATGAGAAGATCAAATCCTTTCTTTAGAAAGTAGCTTGGGACCAACTTCAGCCTAAATTCTCTTGTTTTAATGAAAATAATCCTTCTCGTAAAAATTCCCCTTTTGGTTGTAATTCTTTGGATTCCACCACTCATATCTTGAGAGATTGCAAAATATTTAAAGAGGTTGGTTAAAACTAGTTAAGCAAACTAAATTGAACACTTTCTTTTCTCTATCTTTATAGGAGTGGGTTCTTTGGAATGCGAAAAGAGAAGCGAGTAATGCAAGAACATGTAATATCTCTGGAAGAAGCTCTTCGCTCATGTGTGTTGGAATATTTAGAAAGAGAGATGCAAAATCACTTACTCTGAAGATGATACCCCCGAGAGAGACATTTCTTCACCAGTATCCAAGATATTCTTAATGATCAATACCTTCAATCTAGAATCAATTTCTTAACTCAACAAGGTGATAGAACAAAAGCTAAATGGTTTCCCCTTGAAAAAAGATTGGGTTAGACTTGATATAGATGGCTTTGTCAACAATCAAGAGGTTGCTTCTTATGGTGGTCTCATTCGAGATGATCAAGGCAGATGGATCAAAGGCTTCACTAAATTTCTTGGTTACCATCCCAACATGGCAACTGAGCTTATAGGCATCCTTGAAGGACTCAATATTTGCTGGGCAGAGAAGTTTAACAAAGTCAATGTCTACTTTGATTCTACTGAAGCAATTATGCTCATACGCAATGAGTTTTCTAATACTCATCTGCTTGTTGCAACTATTAATAAAGTCAGAGATCTTCTTATGTATGATTGGTCAGTCACTTTTGATTACGTTTTCAAAAAGGCTAACAAATGTACAGATTGGATGACTCATCA
Source organism: Prosopis cineraria (assembly GCF_029017545.1). Classification (NCBI taxonomy): domain Eukaryota; kingdom Viridiplantae; phylum Streptophyta; class Magnoliopsida; order Fabales; family Fabaceae; genus Prosopis; species Prosopis cineraria. The sequence continues at coordinate 16,741,882 of NW_026555344.1, forward strand.
AGCCTTTCCCAACAACTCAACTATTCAGATTTTTGATAATCCACCTTCTGATTGTAAAAACTTTTTGTACACTAATATGACTTAATTTGTCTATCTGCAGAGTTTTTTATGGCCTTCTATTAAAAAAAAGTAAAATTTTATATAGATAAAAGTTTACTTATTGAAAATCCATATTAACCCGTTGCTTGGTGTTCTACCCAGAAAACAAAACCAATATACTACACCTTGATTTGGTCAAATAACACAAAGTGACCAATGGTAGCCATAACATATAAAATTTATATGAGTATTAAATAATACTCATATAAATTATGTGCTTTTTGCACATAATGATTCATCACATATGTCATCCTTCTATGTACTACATTATGTGATTTTTGCACAGCTTCTGGGTACAAAAATCTAAATGTATTTTGTTTTTCCATTGCACAGCAAATATTATAGAGATACCTATCATTGAAATGAGATCAAAATGTTAGTTGTCTAAAAATAAAATGAATTGAAAAAAGTAGACAAAAAAATTACAAGATTCCCAATTTAACTCATGATATGTCTAACTCTTTTAAATTTAAGAACTCCTTCAAATCTGTCTTGTCAAATTCAAAATCATATCCCCTTTCGCTATCCATGACTCCAAGTGACATTTTAACAGTAATGCCTTCTGTCATATGTTTGAAAATTTCATCCAATTGTGCTAGGCAGGGAAATTTAATGATAATCATATTTGACTCAAATTTCAAACAATTTGAAAATTTAAGTAAATCTAAAAAAAATTAAACATATAACAATTTCTTTAAATAGGTATAAATTTCATTATACTATCTAGCAACATCATAGCATAAAAATCATTATAACAATTTCAATTCATCTAAACAACTACAAATTTCATTCCCCTATCCAACAATATTCATCATAAAAAAATAAATCCATCTATCTAAAATCATTTTAGACAACGAAAAGAATTATATTAATTATAAAAAAAATAGAAATAAGAATATAAAAAAATAGAAAAAAATATAACCAGCCAGAAAAATTTTCATTAATCAAAGAAAAAATAAAAAAAATTAGTAATACTTACTTGGAATCTATGAACACGAAGATGCAACCGAAAAGATCCACTTGAAGCCACAACCAACGATGGAGGAAGAGGGAGGGAAGAAGAGGAATAAGGAAGTACACCCACTGAAATGAAAGAATAATTGACAATGGAACACAATAGAAGAAATAATAAAGTAAGTGGAAGCCGCAAACCAAAGATTAAACTTCACCTACAAAGCTAAATGAAGAAAATGAACCTTTAAAGAATTCAAATGTCATAGAAATAGGGCTTTGATGGAAGAGAACTATAGATCGGTGGCAACAGTGGCGGCTTTGATAGCTACCGGACTTAGTTTCCATAAGGGTGATTTGCTTCTTCGACTTCGGAGAGTTTCGACGATAGAGAAGAGAGACTTCACAACTGAAATTTGGAAAACAAATAGGGGGACGACGTGCGTGTTCTAAATAAAAGGCAAAGAAATGACGTCAGTTATGTAACCGACATCATTTCTTTATTCAAACCCCAAGTCCTTCTTTTTTTATTTTTTTTAATTTTGACGATACAACATCGGTTACATGCGTAACTGACATTGTATCATTAATGTTTTTTATTTTTTTATTTTATTTATTTTTTTATTTTATATGTTTCAATGTTGGTTACAATAATAACCGATGTTGAAACTAGATACGACATCAATTACATGAGTAACCGACGTTGTATCCCTTTATTTTAATTTATTTTATTTTTTAGGTTTAAAAAGCGTTTTAATAACTGACGTTAAATACAACAACAACAACAAGCCTTTATCCCACTAGGTGGGGTCGGCTACATGGATTGCAAGACGCCATTGTGCTCTATCATTTATCAAGCTTTTAGGAATATTATTAATTAAGAGATCGCGTTCAACAACTTCCAAGAGTATTTTCTTAGGCCTTCCTCTACCTCTCTTAATCGAACTCAAAGTTATATGTTCCACTCTTCTCACTGGTGCCTCCCTTGGTCTTCTTTATACATGCCCAAACCATCTCAATCGATTTTCTACCATTTTTTCCTCAATAGGTGCCACCCTCACTTTTTTGCGTACGTGCTCATTTCGAATTTTATCTTTACGTGTATGTCTGCACATCCATCGTAACATTCTCATCTCTGCTACTCCAACTTTATGCTCTTGCTGTCCCGTTAGAGCCCAGCATTCACTACTATATAACATTGCCGGTCTGATAGCAGTGTGATAAAACTTTCCTTTAAGTTTATTAGGCACCTTACGGTCGCAAATAACTCCTTTAGCTTTTCTCCAATTAAACCACCCAGCTTGAATTCTATGTGAAATATCTCCACTGATTTCGCCATCATTTTGAATAATGGCTCCCAAATATCTAAACTTTTTCACTTGAGGTATAATTTGATCTCCCAATTTCACTTCCAAATTATTGTTGAATAGTCCTTTACCAAATTTACAATATAAATATTCCGTCTTACTTCTACTCAGACGAAAACCTTACGACTCCAATGTCCTCCTCCATAACTCAAGTTTGCAATTAACCTCTTCTCTTGTCTCTGCTATAAGAACTATATCATCCGCAAAGAGCATACATTTTGGAAGTTCCTCTTGAATATATTCCGTCAAAACATTTAAGATCAAGTTGAACAAATAAGGACTCAGAGATGATCCCTGATGTAGTCCAATCTTTATAGGAAAATCCTTTGTTTGACCACTAGGCGTTCTTATACTAGTTTTTACCCCCTCATACATATCTTGTATGGCTTTAATATAAGCAATCCGTACTCCCTTTTTTTCCAATGCTTTCCAAAGCACTTCTCTTGGTATACGGTCATAAGCTTTTTCTAAATCAATAAAAACCATGTATAGATCTTTATCTTTACAACGATACTTTTCCATTAATCCCCTTAGTAGATAAATCGCCTCTATAGTTGATCTACCTGGCATAAAACCAAATTGATTCTCAGAAATACTTGTCTCCAATCTCAACCTGTGCTCAATTACTTTCTCCCACAATTTCATTGTATGGCTCATGAGTTTAATCCCTCTATAGTTAGTATAATTCTAAATATCTCCTTTATTTTTATAAATAGGAATTAATGTACTTCTCCTCCACTCATCAGGCATTTTCTTGGACCGTAAAATCACATTAAATAACTTAGTTAACCATCTCACCCTTCTTCACCTAAACATTTCCACGCTTCGATAGATATACAATCAGGTCCGTTGGCTCTACCATTTGCCATTTTCTTAAGAGCTTCCTTTACCTCTTTATCACGTATTATTCGATAGAATGACAAATTTTGTTCTCCTTCACCAGTTACTAAATCCTCCAAGTTACTAGATGAATCCTCTCCATCATTGAAAAGTTTAGAAAAGTAAGTCTCCCATCTATTTTTAATTTCATCATCTATAACTAAAATTCTTCCCTCTTCATCCTTAATACACCTTACCTGTTCTAGATCTCTTGATTTTCTTTCCCTACTCTTGGCAATCTTATAAATATTTCGCTCTCCTTCCTTCGTCTCAAGGCTCTTATAAAATTCTTCAAAAGCTTTAGAACGAGCTTCACCCACAGCTCTCTTAGTTTCTTCTTAGCCATACGGTACCTCTCCCAATTTTCCTCATTGTTACACAAATGTATGGCTCTAAAACAGTTCTTCTTATACTTGATTTTATCCTGTACACTATTATTCCACCACCAAGACTCCTTATCTCTCGGACCAGAACCTTTTGATTCTCCCAAAACTACTTTTGCAACCTCCCGTATCTTTTTAGCCATATCCTCTCATATGATGTTAGCACTTCCCTGAGATTCCTAAATTCCTTTATCCAAAAGATTTCACTTGAAAATATCTTGCTTCTCACCTTTTAATTGCCACCACCTAATCCTTGGTGCTACTACTTGTCGACGTTTTTGGATTTTACTCATAATACACACATCAAGGACTAGGACCCTATGTTGTGTCGTTACAGCATCTCCGGGGATCACCTTACAATTTTTACAAAGTCTTCTATCTGTGTTCCTAACCAAAAGAAAATCAATCTGTGACCTTGAGGCTCCACTTTTGTAAGTGATGAGATGCTCATCTCTCTTCTTAAAACAAGTGTTGGCAATCTTAAAATCATACGCCAATGAGAAATCAAGAAGAGTTTGTCCTTCATTGTTTAGCTCTCTAAAACCAAAACCACCATGCACCCTCGCATACTAACCAGCTTCCCTCCCGACATGCCCATTAAAGTCTCCTCCAATAAAAATCTTTTCACTTGTGGTATGTGTCGAATCAACCCTCCAGATCCTCCAAAATAATTCCTTAAGACTGGCTTCTGTCCCGACTTGCGGCGCATAAGCACTAACAATATTAACAGTCTCACACCCAATTATCATTTTTAAGGAAATAATTCTGTCTCCAATTCTGCTAACTTCTACAATGTTCTTCTTCCACTCCTTATCTATAATGATGCCTACTCCATTGCGTGCACTTACTTTTCCTGTATACTAAAGTTTGAAACCTTGAATATCCTTAGCTTCTTCTCCACGCCATTTTGTTTCTTGCAAGCAAAGGATATTAATTTTCCTTTGAATCATAACCCCTACAACCTCTACAGATTTACAATTTAATGTCCCAACATTCCAAGTACCAAATCTAATTTTGCTTTATGGACTAACTTCTTTAGCCGCGTGCATCCAGAATGACGCGGTAGCCCTTGCCATAACTGACGTTAAATATCTAGACTTATTTACATGTGTGCCATTACTTTATTTGCAACCATGGTTTTTTGGAAAACTAACATTAAAAGGTGACATCATAAGCATAACTTCTAGTAATGGCCCCTTATAAACAAAATAACATTTCTTCATAAAGAAATATTTGTTATTTGTGCTTGACTATCATCCCAAACAAGTCTTGTTTTTTATTTTCTTAATTTTGTTGTATATATCATTATTCACTCAAATAATTTTGTCGTAGATTCTAAAATTTTCATGATATGACCGCTGCTTGTAACCCAAGCAAGGTATCAAATAAGCAGCATTAAGTTCTTAAAAAATAATGTAATATTAATTTTTATTTGTAATGTAACTTCTTATATTAAAGATAATTTATTAGAAATTGAGTTAGATAATGTTTTCATTAATGGACATAAAGCTATAGTAGAAGATATGATATCTCAATTCTTAATTCCTTGATTTACTAAGATTAATAAGGATAATTAAGTAAGCTGATGTGGTGTGTGATCAAAAGAGAATAATAAGTGTTTTTGTTGAAATTTCAAGTATAATTTAGGTCCAAAGTGAAATTGGGTCAATTGGGGACTAAAAAGTGGAGAAAAACAAGCTAAACAGCCTCTGTGCCACATACCATGGTGGGTGGGTGGTGCGCCTTGGTGCACGAGGCCATCATGTGAGAACTTCCTTCTTCTGTACCACATACCGCAGTGCGTGGTGACAGGCGCCGCAGTGCACAGTGTGAATTTTGTAGAATTTAGACACAAACTAATGCAAAAAACAAAAAGGAAAGGAAAGGAAAATGAAGGAGCTCACATTTTTTCTGCTAGGGCATGACTTAGATGAGAATTTGAGAAGATTTGAAGCTCTAAATCATCCAAGGTAAGATTCCTAAACCCTTTTTCTCCTTTCCTCTTTCATTTTCTCAAGGATTTAAGTTAGGATTTAGATGAGGATGGTAATTTCGGTCCATATGAGGTATGGGTCCAAATCCATTAATTCAAATAGAGTTAAAGAGAGTTGTTTAGATTATTTAAACCTAGTATAAATAATTTTGGTGGTTGGTGGATGATGGACTCCATTAATGTCCAAAAATGAACATTAAATTTGTTATTATTGTGGTTGTTGAGGTATTAATGATAATGTAGCTGTTTAATAAAGTTATATGATGTTATAGATAGATAATAAACCTAATAGATAGGCTCCAACTAATGTAGACTAAACACTAGACAATTTAGAAGTAGAGGATTGATGGTGTAAATGCTTGAAATGGTAATATTGATGAAATTCAACTTGGTTGATTGTAGTTTTGGCTCTTGGTCACCCATTGGATTGGAAAATTCAAGCTTAGAAGCTAATAAATTGAGAGTAAACATTTGACCTTTCAAAGGTTTGAGATAACCAAAGAAAACTCTACTTTAGATAGTTACATGTCAATTGATTGATAATCGATTTTTACATGTGAATTGTGAATCTTACATGTATGGGATTGATTTTTAATGTGAAATTATATATTAGTTTCAATGAGTGTATGAGAATTTGAATATGCGTAATTCTATTTTTGGCTTGAAATGCAAAACGTGAAGTCAAGAGGGTTTTTGAACTATGAACATGTTTATGCTTTTAAAAAATGAATGTGATGTTGTATAGAGGTAATTATGTGTTAATGAGAAATGGATTTTGAGTTAAGTGAGAATAATGTTGAGAAAATAATGAGAATACATACTTGGGTAGCGTATGGTTGTGAGCCCAATGTGATTGGTGTGATAATGAGTAAACAAAAATGAAAATGTGAAAATGAGTGAGTATTGATTATAGCATGATCAGTTGCGGGAGTTCGCCTAAAGATTGGGAGTAGAGAAAATCTATATGGTATTTAGGCTGTCCTCCGGTGCATGAACATATAGCCTCATCTCACAGTTTGTCAAGGGACTGTCTCATACTTTGTTGAGGGATTATAACCTAACTATCTCCACTAATTCAATAAGGAGACTAGCTTAGGGTATGAGACACCTTAGGGATTCCAGAATGGGGGAAGCTGTGGTTTGAGACTGAGTTTTATGATTTTTGGTGAGGTCACACCTCACGATTGGTGAACTTGGGTAGTTTAATCATATAGACGAAGCCCTATTCAGTGTTATAGCCTATGATTTCAGTCTGAGAAAATGAGGAGGATATAAAGTTGGTCGATCATTGCCTAAATAAGCATATAATGTGTCACACATGTTAAGTTGTTGCAAGTTGCGTGAATAATGGGTCAAGGTCACATATCTGAGAATATGGTGACAATACATTTAGTATATGTGAGTTAACAAGTTATTATATAATAAATGACAAGTTGTGATATGTGTGAGCATGTTTTACTTGCCTGGTTTCTTATGCATGTGCTTGTCTTATAATTGATATATAATTGCATAGGGTAGGCTTTACTTTAGTTATTGAGTAGCTAGACTCACCTCTTTCATTTAACACTTTTCAAGCTCTAGCTCTGATATTAAGAGGAGAAGGCTAAAGAGGCTAGGAATTAATATATTCCTTTCTGTATGCCTCTAACTTAGCTTATTTTGTGTGATAACATATGTTTGCCAATTCTATGATGCATGCCATCACACTTGCACTATTTTATCATTGGGAATGTTAGATTTATATTTTAGGCCCTGAGTCTTTATGTATGTTGATATATATATATATATATATTGGTTAATAGAGCCAAAATACTAGTGCAAAGGTAGAAATAGACATTTGAGCATGTTTTATTTTTTTGGGTATAAAGTAATGCCAATTTACCTCCCCCTCTATTTTTGGGTAAAAAGGGGTTGAGGAGTGAATTTTTGTTATGCTGTGATTTTAAAGTGAATGACGTGTTGTACTAGTAGTCTGGAGTCCAATGGACTTGGTCTAGGTGTTAGGAAAGGCTTTTGGCATATGTTGAGGGTTTTAAACACCCATTTCGTGAGAAAGTTGTGAAAAGTGATTAAAATATATTTAGGTATCCAACTTCTTGGTGTGACTTATTTTAAAAGTAAAACAAATGCCATTAGTTAGTTCATGTAAAAAGATTTTCATAGACACCTAGATTATATCATTCGGACGTCAAACGGAAAATTGGGGCGCATCAAAAGTTTCCCGATTTTGTTGTCAAATGATAGTTGAATCAATTGAATTTTTATGCAACATGCTGCAGCGCATGGTGCCTGAGCTACGACGTGTGGCACAGAGAGCAGCAAGCCATGGCGCAGTGTGCACGAGCCACAGCACATTGCTCTGTCACACATTAAGAGAGTTGTTTTTCACTTATTTTCAACTTCTTTCACTCCTCTGAGATATCCCATGCTTCTATAACTTATTTTTACTCTGATATAAAAGATTTTAATTTATTTAAATTCATTTTTATTTAGAAAATTTGGGATCCTTGAATTTGCACTAAAGCTTGGTAATCATCTTTTTGAGTTAAGTCTCTGATTACGAGGAGCTATATGGGTTAATTATATTTAGTGGAGTAAGAATATTTCAGAAGATACTAATTAAAGAGAAGGATAAAACAAGAATATGTTAATGCTCTTATATATCAACCAATTGTGGCTCAATTTTTCACAAAACCACAACGTAAATAAAGAATTTCAGAAATTGATTATCTATAAACAGCATGTTGTTATGCATCCGTTCTCATACCACTGCGTCACACATAAAAATATCATAGATTCGATTTCATTTAATTGTTAAGGGTTAAAAAAATAAAGTGTTAACTTATCGTTGGATTTTTTTTTAGGAATAATACTAGGCACCTTGAAGTCTGGGTTGAGGTGATTTTGCTCTTCATATATTAAAAATATAGGAATATGGTCCCTCTATTACCTGTTAATTTGACCTTTAATCGATCAAAAAAATTGTAAAAAATGACATTAAAATTTTAAAAAAGGACCAAAAAATTTACAGAAAAGTAACTTATAAGAAAATTAATATTAATTAAGTCTCTTAAATTTTAAATAAATTTTAATAGACTAATATTATTTTTCTCATATAAGTATGAAAGTATCATTTTAATTAATCATTTTGACTAGCTACTCTGTGATTATCAGATCACCAATGCTGAAAAATAAATAAAATATTATTTAAAAAATTTAATATTTTTAATTACTTATCCATGTTATTGTTAACATTAGTGATCAATATTACTTATTACTCTAGAAGAATTTATTTGTAATTTAAAATACTTAATTAATATTATTTGTTTATAAGGCCATTTTTTTATAAGTTTTTGAATATTTTCTGTGATTTTTTTTTTGTCAACCAATGGCTAAATTAACGGATATTTAACTAATGATAGTATTGCTCAATTTTTTAATACAAATGTTCAGGAGCAAATTAGTACTTCAATCTAACCATTAAATATTACTTTTATTAAAAAATGTAAGGTATTCTTAGTGTTTAAGTGTAATTAATATTCTTTTTTTTCAAAAATATCCATAATAAATAAATTAATTTATATTTATTTTAACATAAAATACCCTATTAAATATAGATAAGTATAAAAAAATTGTGTTAGTTTAAAGTCATTAATTACTTTATTAAAATAAGATTTGATTAAAAATATTTTACATTTTTTAACAAAAAAAAGGTATGAGTTTATGGCTTCCTTAAAAGCATCTCGTCGATCTCGTCGATCACGTCAAGGGTTTAGGTTCAAAAATTTGACTATAGTACTATTGCCTCACACGCACGAGCCCAAGTACAGCCGATTGCCAAGAATTCTTCACGTACGTAACAATGGCCATAATTTGATAAGCGAAATGGGATTAATCATTAACATATTAACTTGCATAGTTTTAAATTAATTGAGAAGTTCCACATGGCCAAGATGGAGGAGCAAATGAAGGTATATATTATGTAAGACCTATCCAAGAGTTCGCCGTGCTAGGTGACGCTAATGTGTGACTTAAGTAGGGGCATGAAATTAAATTTCTTAAAAAATATGCTTTTGAAGTATTATAGTTTTGAAATTTTTGCTCACAATTTAAGATTATCATATGCATATCAAAAATTTAAAATACTTTTTAATTGAAAAAATCATTACATAAAGAGTATCAGCAAGTGTCAGTATTGAAAATAATACAGATAATGGATACATCATGCAATTTAAAATATTGGTGCTTCATATAATAACATTGGAATGTTGTCAATTACGCTCTCATGTAACCAGAGGAGATTATTGATATTGGGTTGGGAGCAAAATTAGTAGCATTATAGACTTAAGTATAGCATGAACATGTGTAGAAGTTATTAGCAAATTGAAACTGTATAGGTTATTGCGCTCATGTACCCCTCTTCCAATCGTTAAGGCCTCCCTCTTCATTATATTTTTTATTGTTAACAAGTAAGGGTGTTCACAGAATGAGTTTGAATCAGGACTGTCTCAAAAAATAAACATGACTACAATTTTTTTTTTTTTTGGGTATTCTGTCTCAAAAGTTGTCCCTTTTCATTCTTTCTAGATGAGGATGCCTTGATAAAACAAACATGGAAGAGAGATAGTTAACAACATTTTATTAATTTATATAACTTATTAAGTAAGAAACCAAAACAACACAAGCAAGTACATGAATTCAAAAATTGAGTTATAGCAACTACAATTTAAACTGAAATAATACTATCATAACAACTATAGTTTAAAGTCAAGTACACAAGAACCTCAAGTGATCTTCATGCTACAACTATTATAACAATAACAAAATCATCAAGTTACATAAGTTAGCATATGGTATACAAAAAGAATATATATATAAGAATAAATAAATTATTAAACATTAATAAAAGAAAAAATAGTAATATATTCTAAATAGCATGGGACGTCCCAATAGTAATCTTGTATCGTGTCGTATCGTGTCCCAAACATATTTTTGTCTTATCTCACAAAGTCTTATCCAATTTTTTTCATAAATGAGATAGACTTGTCTGACATGATTGAAATGAAACCTAGTTAATTGAAATGGAAAAAAGTATGAACACCCTTACTAGCATGTCCCACAGTTGGGCAATGCTTTGCATCTATTATGTATAAAGTAATGTATACTTCTTTGATTCTATTTATAAATTACACATGTTTAATTGAAACTAATGAAAATCTTAAAAATTAGTAACTACGTCTAAAATTTTAATAAGTTTTTAACTTTATTCTTATTAAATTAAATATACATATTTTCTCTTATTAATATTTAATGAAGTGTAAAATAAAAAATTTATAATAAAAACTTAATAATATGACTTATAAATGAAATAAAAAAAATCTTCACCTATATAATTGACAATATTTAATAGTTATTTTATTTTATATATGATGTTTAATAACTGTCACATATAGTCCCTGTTATCTATTAAAGGTCCCTTTGTATATATTTTATTATATATTTGATAATTATTTGAAAACGTCCAATATCTTGTATCAAAAAGGAATGTTGGTAGCCGTGCTGGAACTTATTTGATATTTATTGGAGATGACTATCAAATGATTGTAGCCATATTTGATAGTTATCACACATAAGTGTGAAATATATATTTCCTCGATTAAAAAATATAACACACATTTTAAGAATTGAATGTAAAATATATAAAATATTTTTAATATTTTAAGGTGTAATTATTTTTTTAAAGTATCCTTAATAAATAAATTACTTTGTATTTAGTTTAGAGTAAAATATCCTATTAAAAAAGTAAATATGAAAATATGATGTTAATTTAAAAATAAATAACTATTTTATTAAAATAAAATTCAGTTATACCTTATGTTATTTTTATGAAGGGAGTATAGTTTACATATTTGACAATTAAACAAATATATGTCAAATATGATATGACACTTTTTTTAGGTGCGGATTGCTTTTTGAGTAAGTCCCTGGTAATTAGAAATACACATTGCATATGCCAGTCTAGAATTTGCCAGAATCAACAACTTAAAAATTAGGAGGGAAGAAAGTGGAGGAAAAAAATGGAAGGAAAAAAATAAAGAAAATAAAAAACTTAAAAGAAAATATTATTATCCCTTGCATTTGAATGGACAGGAGAAATAAAAAAGGAAGGAAAATGAACAAATATCACAATGATTACAAGACACTACTATTATCAAAATATATCAATTTTCATATTATCATTAGAAAAATAAATTAAGTTATATATCTTATATATCTTATACGATCATGTTTTAAAATAATATTTTGTAAAATATCACTCACTGCAAAAAAAAATTTAGTAGATATAAGATTAAAAATATATTAATTTTCAAGAACTTGAGTGGTTATTTCAATAAAAAAAACGTATATACTTGGCTTTACGCACTTAAATTACTTGTTTTTAGTTAAAATAGGACACGCAATTTTTTTATAGATTATTTATTTTATAATAAATTTTTATTATTGATATTATTAATATATAAAAATCTATTTATCTTAATTTAATTGAATAAAATTATGTTAAATATATAAAAACAAGTAAGTAATTCTCATAAAACAACCCATATAGTGAAGCATTAAATATGCATGAGGAAATGGCCCATAGGCTTGTAGCTTTGTATCTCATGTCACAACATATGTATGACATGCCACGGTCTCAATTTGCCAAAAATCATTATTTTGCACTTATTTTCTCATTATTTGTTATCTATGCAATCTATATGCTTTTTTTAACATTTGTACATACTTTTAAATGGTTTTTAAGATATTTCTTTTGGGATCCCAACCTTTTTCAAATATTGAATTTTGAATATATATATATATATATATATCTGTGCGCGCGCGCGCGTGTGTGTTGGAGTTTGTGTGCTACAGTTTGGTAACATTGGGGGGGACATTATGAATACAAATAAGATTAATGGTTGAAACTCTACTCTTGGACTTAATCTCAACATTCAAACATGCCTTACTTGTTCTATCAAACAACCTTGACAAAGTAGTCACCTTAAAAAGAATCAGTAATTCATGTAGAGGTAGTTTTAGTCTATTTGTATACTCACTAACTATGAAGAAATGTGTAGCTCTAGAATCAAATAAAGGTTCAATTTTATGATCACAAAGTAAAAATATGGTACCTTTGATCAAATTCATAAATTCTCTAACCTCTTCTTGCGTTACTAAAAATACTCTTTTTGGTAACTAGACCACTGTTTAGATGCTTCAATTATGCCTTAGGACATTGCTCACCAAATGGCTCGCCTTACCATACTTGAAGCATGCCTAGCATTTCCAGGCATGAAACCTGCCACACTTTGTACACTGTGGCAATCTGGCAGTACTCAAAGTTGGTGCAGGAGTAGTAGAAGCTTATCGTGAATGTTGTAGAGCTCCAACACTCTTTACCCTACTCTTCTGAGCTTCCATTTCCCTTCCTCTTCTTGCTGCTATCCTTAGTTTTTTACACATGTTATTAAACGTTGTAACATCAAACAGAGCAATTTGTTGCCTATACTAGGGGTGCATCTTTTTGGGCAGCCTCTCAGCCTTCCACCAACTATCATTTTTAAGTTGTAAGTAGGTAGAGTCTTTCCCAACTCATTAAACCCCTTGATAAATGTTTCTTCATCCAAATCCCGCTACTTAAAGGCATGAAACTCCTATTCTTTATCATTTTTGAGTGTGATTGAAAAATGATAATTAAAGAAAAGTTGCTTGGATTTCTCCCAGTCCAATCCACAACCATTCGATGGTTTAATTGTATCCTACCATTGCTTTACTACTTTAACTAATAACACTGTAGCTAGGACACTTTCTATTTAAAGGAGCAAGTAACTATCTCAAATATTGCCTCAGGAAGTTGGATTCATTTTTCTACTTTCCCCTCTTCATACTCTCATTAAAGGTTGGCAGCTTAAAATGAGCAAAAGTCTTTCAGGCCCCATTTATGGATATAGTATTGCTGCCACCAACTTCTCCTTTTGACTTGGTCTATTACTTGAATTCGTAAATGATTTAGGTCTACTCTCATGTGCCTCTTCATGTTCATGTCTGCATTCATTCCCAACTTCTCATACTTTCCCCACGACCTCTATTTCTTAGTAGAAAGTTGTGGTCTTGAACTGTACTCCATATATCTATCATCAGATCCCTCAACTCTTATAGAAGAGAATTATCCTACTTTCTTGATTGCTCCTATACTAGTTGTTCCTCTAGTATTAGTTCATGTTTTTCTAGAAAATTGCTAGCAACCAAAATGTTTCCTTACCATTTCTACCTTCCTAAGGAAGAGACCAAGCATGAAAAGTGTTAATATAGAAGAAACTAATCTCTGAACAAAGGGAAAGAATAATATAATGAATGTAGATAAATTATCAACTACTATGGAATGGATTTAACAACAAAGCACAATATACCATATCTAAAAACTCAAGAAACTAATACCAAATTGTATTGTCCACCTTAACATTATTAACAATTCACCACAATCATAACACACAATAGTAATTAAGAGTTATTAAGCTCTTAAGCTTACCTAAAATAAAGAAGGGTTATAAACTTTTATAGAAACTTGAAAACATTTGAAAAGATTTGAGATCCTAAGAACCCTTAAAATTGATAGTTTGAGCTCAAACTAAAAAGATTTCAAAAGTATGGAATAACATTAGAATGAATCACACAAGAAAATAGGGCAAAAAAGTCATTTTTACACTTTTTGGCACCCATGTTGCGGCTTGTGGGACAGAGAGCTCACTTTTGAATCTGCATCATGTGTTGTGGCTTGCGCACAATATGCCACAATGTACATGTCAATTCATGACAGTATTTGCTATCATGTTAGCTTTTCAAGGAAAACTTTTGGCATATGCAATTTTCTCATTTGATATTTGATTATAGTGATTCAAGCGCCCATGTGAAACTTGTTTAATAATCTAGTTAATCGATATGTTTCATTTTAATCCAATGTTATATTTAAAAATTGGACATCTAGATGCTAAAAGATCATTTTGAAACAAATTTCATGCATCCATATGCTTAAATTTCAACACTTATGCTAGTAACTAATTTTGGGGCTTGAACCAAGTTCAATAAACAAGTGTACACTAGATGAAACAAATATATGAATAATAAAACATCATACTCAAGAGTTGACCACTCAAAGCCCTAATTTCACATAAATAGGGCAATTTTCATGAAATATGCAATATTTCATTACTTGGTCAAATCTTTACAATACATCACTTTTAATTACCTCAAACATACACTTATATTTCTATTTTATCCTATTACTATATATTTATATTTACATTCATATTCACAAAAACTGACAATAAGGGTATTAATAAAAGTAGATAATCTAATCTTTACCCCATTCTTTCCTTGGTCTCCTTTCTATCTTTAAACCTATAAAATGGTAACCAAGGGGTAAAATAGAGTGCTGGTAACTAAATTGATTTACATTACTTATTAAAAGTAATCATAAACAAGTAATAGAGCATAATATTGAAAACATTTTCTGATACTAATAGGCTATAGAATCTAAATCATATGCATGATCTTAATATCCACCAAACCTTAATTACTCTCTACTAAACCCATAAGCTATAACACTAGACCAAACCCATATAGTCTGGTTCAAGCTTACCTTTAATGGATTCCCCTTATTACACATAATCGAAGTGTCATTACTCCAACGCTGCACCTTTTAGGTGCTAAGAAGGATTTTTTCCAACACCATACCTTTTCAAATGCTAATGAGAGATTGTTAATTGCACTAGGCATCCCAATGTGTCAATGAAACCATATGGATTTCTTCACTACTTTATCTAAGATGAACTCCCACCTTCAGTACACATCCTTTAAAATTTGCACTATAATCATGAATATATACCACATAATATATTATATTTAAATTATCATACTCAAGGACTAATGTAATTACCATACATTCTATAATACACTTATTTTATAGTTAGATCACAATTTAAGCACATGTTACACATTTTCTCAAAAATTTATTTCATTTCACACTCTATCAGTTCTAAAACTTACACGCGTGCATTCATACACTATCACTTATATAATTTCACAAATAACTTGTAAAAAATTTCAAAAGGTAATATATATTATAAATAATTTGGTTACCTTAACCTTTTGACACAAAAAAAGGTTACTCATGGCTAACGTAAGCTCCGACACCTTCTTTAACCCTAAAGAGGTTCCAACTACTTAGATCTATAGCATTAAGAACTATATGTTAGTTTCATAACTTAACATAAGTACTCTTTAGCTAAATTTGACTAAATTTAGCTACCTATAACCCTTATTTTCTATTGTTGAGCTATTCAAAGCTACAATTTAGTTATATTATCCTTACTTAGCACTTATAAATCTAAATTACTCAATTAAGCATTTCCCATAACTTCAAATCCCTAAAATAAAGTTAGGACTTGTTCAATCTACAACACCCAACAACTAAGCTTCATAAAATAAATTACTAAGACAAAGAAACTTAAATCAAACTCTTAAAGTCACAAGCAAGCCTTAAAACATGGACCCTTGGCTTTATTAATTGAAAACAACTCTACCCATTCCCTAATTACATGAAAGATGAGATGGAGAGGTAAAAGAGATGAGTAGGAAGCATATATAAAAGTTTGAAGGTCCAAATTGGCTTCCATGTTCACCCAAATTGAAGCCTTAATAGAGGATTTGCTTTTCTCCTTCATGCTGTGTGTTTTTTTCCAAGTTTTCCTTCTAATTTTTGAGCCATTTCCTATTATTTATCAGCTAGAAATGTCCCATGCATCATAGTTTAAGATGCACAAGTTGTGGCTTGTGGCACAGTAAGTAAAGCCTTACTTAATCTCACCCATTCCACCAATCCAATCTAACTTCCACCTTTGCTTGATGTTGAAGCTGTCCAATGGTTCAAAATATGAATTAGCAACCTAGAAACATGATTAACTTAATAAATCTACCAATTTACTAATTTAGCGGTAATTACAAAATATATTCCTTTTTAGAAAATTCAGGATTTATATAGCTAGCTAATAAATTCTTCAAAATTGACTTAATGTGAGGTTAATAGAGTAGAAGGATGAGTTTATGTACTATGAATTTTTGAACTTAAGTTTGTACATTGTTAACAATGAAAGAAAATGATATGCACTCTTATATAATACTATAGCATGTGTTTCATACCACATGTGCTTAAGACCTGCAATTGCAAAGCAAGCGAATAGATTATTTCTTCATTGCTATTTAAGTCCCATAAAGGAAAAATCCTTTCAATAATGTCCTTTGTCTTTGACATTTATAGTGTTTGTTACTTTTAACATATATATTATGGCCATAATAGATACAATCCAACGTATCATGTTAGGAAAATGATTGTTTCTTATCAAAGTGATATATGGGTGAAAGAAAGATTACCTAAAATACACATATTTGTATTGGTGTCTGTGACATGTCCCTTATGAAGCAATTTTTAATTATACAAGTGTGGATACTATACATATAAGAGAAAATATCTAAGTCTTATACTGACTCGAGAAGGACTAGATCAATTATGAGAAAAGTATATATTTGTAAATCTTAGACATTCAAGGCACGCATTCAATAAAGAATAAATGAACTATAGGGTTAGTTGTATTGGTCCTTAATAGGATTTTTAGTACAAATACCTAAAATGGAGACGTCAAAGCCTATGCGACTATAACAAAACATCTCATGCATAAGAAGAAAGAGAAAGGGACAAGACCTATGATATTTTATCCACCAAGTGATATGGGAGATGTTGGGTTATCCACCCTTAGTAAATTAAGCCCAATATAATACCATAGGATTTTAATAGAATACAAAGAAGTATGGGTCTATGAGTGTAATATAACTAAGCCCTTGTGTGCTAATATTTCCATTCTAATTTTGAACTTTTGGTGGGAACAATTTTGCAACTCCTTCATACACGTTAGAGAGAGAGAGAGTATGTGTGTTGTGGACGTTGAGAAGCCTATAAAGGGGATTACAATTATATGTTTGATCTCTTCTACTATCAGGAATATAGACTCTCTCATTTCTCTCTCTCTCTCTCTGCCTTCTTTTTGTATATGTGTGTGCATTTGTTGTGTACTTTGAATTGAGTTCAAGTACATAACTCCATTTTTGTATACATTCCATTTGGTGCAAATAAATATGTTTTACTCCTCCATATTCTCACAAAAAAATGATAATAAGAAAAGGCACTACATATAAATTCATTAAAAAATAAAAAAAGACACTTAATTAGCAATGTAAATTCTATCGACAAATGGGTTTGGGATAATATAAGTCTGTTGGTAACTAATTCGTTAGCAATAGAATTTCAAATTCCATTTCTAATTAGTAATGGAATTAGTGATAGAAAATCTTCATCACCAAGCAAGGATAAGTTATTCCAACTTTGTAATAGAAAGCATTCCATTGCTAGTCCATCACAGATGTTAGACCCACTAAAACATCATTGTCACGTCACTCGGTGGGCTAATGCTACCTAATCACAACATCACCTATACTACAATGTCATGTCATATATAAACTTGAAGTAATTTCAAATGTGTCTTAACACAAGTCAAAACCACAACCTCATACCTCTCGTAGCCGTTGTGTCCAACCTTGTTACCATTTGAGTTGAAAGAAATATTTAATCTTTAATTGCTAAATTAAATATATAATATTAACACCCCACACACACATATATCAATAAATAAATTATTTAAATATAATAAATTAATTATTATATATAATAATTATTTCTATTATATTATATTTTTTCATATAATATGTAATATTTATATTTTTAAATTATTTCTGTAAAAGTATTTTTATTTTTAAATATCAATAATTAAGTATGAAATTAAAAATGATAATAATTAAATATATAACTTAAATTATTATTATTAACATATGAATAATTCAAAATAATAAATTATAATTATTAAATTATTTATTTATAGTATAAGAATAAATTATATATAAATATATATTATAAATAATATAATAAAATTAAAAATAACTTGTAATGGGATTATGATGGAAAAGTTTACGATGGAGTTTTCCATTATGAATTTTATCAGAAAATTGGAATGAGGCATCCTAATAATTAGCAATGGATATTTCTGTCGGTAAATTTTGTCGCTAAATATTTCTAAGGGTTTACCAACTGAATAGTGACAAAAGCTTTAGTGTTAGAATGTTCAATCAATAAATTAGCGACATATTGGCAACAAAAATTTATTTCATCACTAATTTGCAATTTTTTTGTAATAAAATAATCAATTTTTTGTCTGGAAAATCTATTTCTCTATGAAATAATAAGAATCCAACTTGGGTGCTTATTAGGGTGATGTGATCTAGACCATTTAGATTTTAATCTAAATGGTCCAGATTTAATGGTCTATTTTATATTTTTATTTATTAAGTAAAAAAATTATAAAAATTATAAAAAAATTGTAATAAATTTGTTCATAATCAATTGGGTGTATATTTAATTTGGAGGGTCCAATTTAGTTTTAAAATTTTTATATATTGGCTACCTAGATATACTCTATATAGTCTAGATTTAAAATTTTTAACTTGTAGTATTTTAAAAAAATATTTTATATTTTTATTAAATCTAAACTGTGCAAAATACATCTAAGTAATTAATATATAAAAATTTTAGAATTAAATTAGACTATCTAAATTAAATATAAACCCAATTGATAATAAAAAATGTATTAGAATTTTTATAAATTTTATAAATTTTTTATCTAATAAATAAAAATAAAAATATTAAATTATTTATTAAATTTGGATTATTTAAATTAAAATTTAAATTATTCAAATTAGCGATGAGCACCGCTCATTGGGACGGTGAAGATGGACCTAAATAACAACATTTCTATGTATATATGAATGCTGGGAGAATATTTATGGAAATAAATTAATTAAAACAAGTCTTCGGCAAAATGATTGCTTCTGTACATGTAGAGCATATACCGGGAGAAAAAAAAAAAAAAGAGAATTTAAACATGAGCCGTTAGTGTGAAGAAGCGAACACACGGAAGCAAAAAATTTGACTTAGTCAGCGGCGTTTGAAAGACACTGGACAGCAGCTTACACAAGGCAAAGAAAAATCTAACAATCCCATATTTGTTTCATCGAACGTATGAAACATACTTATAGGTATAGTTGTTAAATTTATGAGCTTTAGTAAACTCATAATAAAAATATAAATTTATATCATAAATTTAAATTATAAATTCATAAGAGTTTATTTCTATTAATAAATAACTATTAAAATATAAATGTATCTTATCAAAAAAAAATATGAATGTAATTTAATATAAATATATTAAAAATATAAATCATTAAAATTAAATCCATTTATATTAATAAATTATTATATAAAAGATATAAAAACTTTAAAATAGGAAACTTATTTTTGATATTTTTTTTATTAATATTAGTTTTTGCATTTCAAGTTTTTTTCCCTTTCAAACCAAGTCTTATAACGTTTATCAACTAAATTTTTATAATATATACTTAACTTGCCCAATTCAAAAAACAAAATTGAGAAGTTTGACCAAGCTTTCATATAGTCTAAGTTTATAAATTAGTTAACACAATTTTATAAGTTAGAACTATAAAAATACTAAACTCATGAGTTTAATTAAGTTTATATCTAATATGAGTTTATAAATAAGTTGACATGCTTTTATAAGTTGAAAAATGTAAAAACATTAAACTTGTAAAGTTAACTTGAGAATTTGACAACTATACTTATAAGAACATTTATAATGCATGTTCATTGCAACTACGAGTTGGACCAGTCATTTTCCCATAATAAAGAAGATGGAGGGACAACCATGTGCACTTTCTTGGGGATTTGAATATACACTTCTATTTTAAATTATAAGATAAATTAAAAAAATTACGTACACCAATAAAACTCAATAATGATACTTTACAAATTTTTTTAAATAAATTCTTAAAAATACTTTTCATTTAATATAACTTCAAATATAAACTCTTAATCATTACTCCCTTTGGTTCTAAATATATAGGGTGTTTTTAACTAATTCGCTTGAACAGTTGAATTAGGAAATGGCAATTAACTCACTAAACATGTTTTTAAATGAAAGAATTTTTCAACTTTACTTTTATTAAAAATAAAAAGAGAGATATGCAATATATGATGAGTCATGAAATTAAATTTACATTTTGGGTAAAATTAAAAAATGGAAATAAAAATGACTCCCTTGTGCGTTGTATATATTAAGGACCAAAACTTCATTTTAGAAGATACCCTATATTAAGGACTGAAGGAAGTATACAATAATCATTTTAATTCTTTCTCCATTGAAGGTTAATGTTAGAAACACATCATTAATGAAATTTTATTTTTATCAAGATGTTTTAAATTTGGGGACAAAGAAATACCTTCAAAGTTGGCTTATAATTTAGGATCGGAAAGTAGTGCTAGAAGTTTTCTTGTCTTTTCTTTATTTTGTGTTTTATTATCAGATAATTAGAATTTCCTTTATATATGTAATTCAATTATAACCTTTGGGTAGAA
Source organism: Prosopis cineraria (assembly GCF_029017545.1). Taxonomy (NCBI): domain Eukaryota; kingdom Viridiplantae; phylum Streptophyta; class Magnoliopsida; order Fabales; family Fabaceae; genus Prosopis; species Prosopis cineraria. Next base: position 16,763,185 of record NW_026555344.1, read on the forward strand.
TTTAATTATGTTTCTTCATAAAGAAATATTTGTTATTTATGGTTGACTTTCATCCCAAATAAGTCCTGTTTTTTTTTCTTAATATATTTTTGTATATATGATTGTTCGCTCAAATAATTGTCATAGATTCTGAAATTTTCATGACATGACCCTTGCTTGTAACCCAAGTGGGGTATCCAATAAGCAGCATCAAGTTCTTAATGTAATATCGATTTTTATTTGTAATGTAACTTCTTATATTAAATATGATTTATTGGGAAATTGAGTTGGAGAATGTTTTCATTAATGGATATAAAGCTATAGTAAAAGATACTAATTAAAGAGAAGGATAAAACAAGATACGTTGATGCTCTTATATATCAACCAATTGTGACTCAATTTTTCACGACTCTCATAAAACCACAATGTAAAAAAAGAACTTCTGAAATTGATTATCTATCAACAGTATGTTGTTATGCATCCGTTCTCATACCATTGTGTCACACGCAAAAATATCATAGATTCAATTGTTAGATCTAACATCCCAATTCATATATGATCGAATAATATAAAATAAAGTAATATGTGCGTACCTGAAGAATTCATGACCACTTACTAAAAACACCTCGATTACCTCGAGTGTAGATAGACACACAACCTACTGGACTCTAGAATCTTCAAAGAGTGCAGAGATAATAGAGTAGATGAAGCTATTGTGTGTTTAGTGATTATCAACTAATCGACTTATAAGGATCAAATCAGTAACCACTTTATTAAAATAAATAATTAATTATATTCTATTATCTATGACTCAGTCAATTAAGAGATAGGGAATAATTGACGGCTATTGGGTTGTAGGTTAGGCCTCTGTCCATTGGGCTCACTTGTGTGGTCTACCTATCACGGTCTACACAAGATCATAAAGACCAATCTGTTTGGGCTTATTAATTAATGTTAAGCCATAAATAAGTATTCCTACAATCTCCTGCTTGGATTGCATTAATTAAGCAAGTTGTATAAATAAATCACAAACAAAATTTAGAAAATAAAACTTCACAAAATCACTGGATCCTATGGGAAAACAAGTGATATAATATCTCATAATCTGAATAAAATATGAAATTTTATTCCAACATAGCTCAATAAGATAACAACATAAATCATTGATTCTTATAGGGAAACAAGTGACATGCATAGCATACCATAACAGAATCATTGAATCCTATAGGAATACAAATGATATAGACACATCTAACTAAACTGGACATAACTCATATAAGAAAACAAAACCTAAAGAGAAATTGCAATACAAAAGATTCTTAGACTCCCACTAAACCAAAGCATCAAAAGGAATTCATAATACCCATACAAGTTACATGATTTTGAAAAACTTCTACAAGTAAGCCCTTGGTTAACGGATCTTCAAGCATCTATATGGCATGAATGTGTACCACATGGGTCTGAGACTCAGCAATTTTCTCTTTCACAAATATAAGTTTGATATCAAAATGCTTTGTATGACTGAAATTTCTATGGTTTATACTACAAATTTGTTATCACAGTAAATGGTTAAAGGACGTGATATTGACTCAATTAGGCGCATGCCAGATATCAACTTTCTCAGCCATATAGTTTGACATGTAGTCTCAAAATAAGCAATATACTTAGCTTCCATAGATAAAACTGCTATAAGTATCTGTTTCATACTTTTCCAAGAAACAGCTCCTTTAGACAATATGAAAATGTAGCCAGTCGTGGATTTATGATCATCCAGACAGGAGAAAACAATCTGAATCTGAAAAGCCAACAAGTTCAAGATCTTCTGATCCTTTAAAGTCATAATCAGAATACCCAACAACCTCAAGAGAATCTAACCTTCTATAAGTCAACATATAATTATTTGTACCTTGAAGATACCTCATAACTTTCTTAACAACCTTCCAATGATTCAGACTTAGATCATTTAAGTATTAACTTAACACTCCAATGGCAAAGGTTATATTTGGTCGAGTACATACTTAAACATACATAAGGCTGCCAATAGCAGAAGCGTATGATATCTTTCTCATTTCAACCCTTTTCTTATCATCCTTGGGACACTGTAACTCTGACAATAGTTCATCTTTCTGAACAGGAGCAGGTGAGAGAGAACATGAATCTATTATGAATTTCTTAAGTACCCGCTCAATATAGGTAGTCTGTGATAAACCAAGGATACCATGAGATCTATCACGATGAATCTGTATCTCAAGAATGAAGGAGGCTTCACCCATATCCTTCATGTCAAAATGGCTAGATAATAGATGTTTTATCTCATTGAGGAAATCTATTGAATTGCTAGCTAACAAGATATCATCAACATAGAGAACAAGAATGGTAAAATTGTTCCCATCAAACTTCTTATAGATACACTAATCTGAGACATTGTCAACAAAACTGAGCAAGGTGATGACTTCATCAAACTTTAAATTCCATTGCCTAGAGGCCTATTTTAGCCCATAGATGGATCTTTTCAATTTGCACACTAGATGTTCCTTACCAGATTCAACAAAACCATTAGGTTGTGTCATGTAAACTTCTTCATACAAATCACCATTGAAGAACACAGTCTTGACATCTATCTGGTGAAGATCAAGATCAAACTGTGTAACTAAGGCCATTACTACTCTAAAAGCATTTCTAGTGGATACCGAAGAGAAGGTCTTTGTGTAATCGATACCTTCTTTCTAGTTGTAGCCCTTAGCTACAAGTCTGGCTTTGTATCTATCAATTTTACCTATAGTTTCACGTTTTGTTTTAAAGACGTACTTGCAACCTACTGGTTTAAAGCCCTTTGATAGCTCTACAAGCTCTCATACATGATTGTGGTACATAGAGGTGATTTCTTCACTCATAGCCTCCAACCATTCAGAAGAATGCAAGCTAGAAATAGCCTCTTGGTAAGATATCAAGTTTAAACTATCAATAACATTTGAGTTAAATTCCTTCAAATATACCATGTAATCATCTAGAATAGCAGACCTGCGAACCCAATGGGACCGTCTTGGTTCAACAACTAAATCCTCATTACCCTCTAAAGGTGGTTCATCTTTAACTTCATCCTAATCTATGGCATTATTTCTTTTAACAGGATGGGTTTTCACGATAGGCATAGGAAAAATATTTCTTTCATCACATAAAGTGATATGCCTAGGCATAGAGCTCCCATTGTCTAGGACATCTTCAAAGAAATAAGCTCGATCAAATTCAATAACCTTGGTAATGTGATTTGAACAATAGAATCTATACCCACGAGATCCAATGTAATAGCCAATAAAGAAACCATTAACAGTTTTAGCATCAAGCTTCATCTGTTATGGATTGTAAGGTTTTACCTGTACTTTACAACCCCAAACTCGCATGTGCTTCAATACAAGAGTGTTGAAAATTGTGCCCTAGGGCCAATCATTGTACTATGCACATTGTTATTTAATGAATTTCTCTTTTGTTATCATAACAATTTCATGTTTAATATAATGACTATATCCTTAGATAAACTATAGTGATTGTCCTAAAAGTCCCTGGTTGGTCATCTTTGAGGGATCATAGATGAAACAAGACTAGTATGACTTTGATTAATTATAGAGATACAAATTAAAGTCATAAGCACTTGAAAGAGTGCAAGCTGCTGGACTGACCTGTTATGAGAAAGCTGCATAGTACAAGTCATAAGTTTATGTCATATGTAACTATATCACTAAGCCTTTTGACCTGAGATCATCATGGATTCTTACATCATAACCACTGAACTTTGACCTAGTCAAAAGTCACCTTTGACTGGGTGATCATAAATGCTATGATTGAGTTTAGTGATATTCATACAGAGGAATATGAGTGGTCAAGATGAAATTTATCCCTTACATTAAGTGTGAGATATTACTAGGCGCCTCAATGAGTAAGACTAAGAAAATGTATGGCCTTACTACAATGGAAAGGGTTTTTCCATTACTACTATTGATCTACTCAAAGATCAAGAAAGTAACAATCAAGTAAAGGAGAATGACAATTCCATGTTTCATACTTGACTAAAATATCATGTGACAAAAGGGATATGATATAGTTGCATGATAGGTTATATCGGATCATTGATCCCTATGTGAATTGGGTAATTGCAATGTCTTGCTATAAGCCACTTATGACTTATAGGCTAATAGCGTAATTAGCCTACTATCAATTTCATATGGGCATACAGGGTCACACACAATAACAGTCCAACTCAAGCTATAATGTCCAAGTTCATTAAATCTGAAATATGTCTAGATTCAATGAATGTAATATATGGTGAATTAATTATATATATATATATATTTATATGAAATATAAAATTTAAAATATAATTTTATATATATATTTGAAATATATATATCTTCATGTGTGTGTGTGTATCAGATATATATATATATATATGATATATGTATATGATATATAAAATTAAATATAGATAATATAATATATATATATATATATATTGAAATATAATATGTATATGTGATGTATATTATATTATATTATTATATTATATTAGTTTTAAATTTAATTTTATATGATAGATTAAATTTAATAACTAACATGATATGAGAGAATATCATGTCAGTTTTATAATTTAAATTTATAAGATAAATTTAAATTAGATATGATATTATGAATTAAATTTATGAGATAAATTTGATTAAATTTTTGTGGGCTTTTAAGTGAAAGACAAAAACCCTTATCTATATACTATATATAGATAAAGACATTCTTTATGAAGGATGAGAGAGTTAGAAAAGTTCTGCAGTAAAAACACTCTGAGAGCCACGAAACACCTTATAGAAAGGAAAATTAACGTTCAAAGAAGAACGGATGCTGAGAGTGCTTGCACACTGTTCAAGTTTGAGAGCTATTCATGTGTATACTGCTAGATGGAGAAGATCTATGTTGTCAGCTCTTGAGATCCAAACTCTTAAAGAGAACATGTGCCAACTTCAAATAATTAAAAGGTAACTCTTATATCCACCTTGATTTAAACGAGTTCGTTTGGTCCATATTAGGATAAAAACTTTAAAATTTTAATCTTCCACTGCGCCTCCCTATCCAACAGTGGTATCAGAGCTAAGTCAAATTTTTGTTTTAAGTTGGGTTTTGGTTGATTACGTTCTTAAATCTTCATGTGATGAACTTCTTTAGATGAACGTTGCTTTAAGATTTTTGAAATTTATATGTGATATTTTCAAAATCTATATATATGTTTTCCATGTAATGTTTTCAAAACATAGATATCTATAAACTCATTTTATATATATTCAAATTTATATGAATTTAAATAAATTAATATGATTAATACTTAGCTATATGATGTGCGTTCTCAATATGATTAATGTTTGTCTATATGATATGCATTTTCAATGTCATTATTATTCATTCGTGTTCTCATATGGTTAAGGCTGGATTATCAATATGATTGATGAATCAAAAGGGTTTGAGGTAGCAACTCATTCAAAGAGAATAAGCTTTTTGCAAGCTCTGGGGGGTGCTACCCCCTACATCCCCCGCAAGGGGCTCTGCTCCTTGACCCTGCTCGTTAACCGACTAGCAGACTGCCGTGGTTAACTTTACGTAGCACAACTTAATTTACAATTTATAGCCTTTCATTATATATGAGTTATTTATTTGTTGCGTTTTCTTTGCCTTGAAGTTGTTTGGATATGATGACACATATGGCTCTAGTTTTACAAGGGTTGTAAATTTTAAATACGGCTTGCGTGTCATGCCTCTCTCTATAAACTCTGAATATACATTTTCTTCTCATCTCAATCCCCTCATATGAATAAATGAGGTTTCTTGATGTAATTTATCTTCTTAGAGAGGTCCTCCCATTGGCTTGAGATGGACATAGGTTAGGTGAGCCATATTGTTTCATGTTTAATTATACTTTTGATTAGATCATAATATGCATGATTTTGTATGAGATACAATTGCTTTCACTTTACATATTTATTAAATTAATAAATCAAACCCTCTAATCAAAATCTTAAGTCATAATGCCGTCAATGAATGAATACTTGTCAAAATCTAGATCACTCAAATGTAGGATCCACAAAAGTGTATACATTTGGGTTATCTTAGTGAGACAAGCGTGAATAATGGTGCTACTCACAAAGATTCATTATTTTCTAACTTAATTGAGATTATCAAAATAGTTTTAGATCTCAAGGCATTAAATGGAATTGAACATGTCGGATCATATGATGATTGAATCTCATAAAGATCTAAAAGTTACATGAGATGTAATTAGTAAATGAGTTACTTACCTAAATAACTTAATTTTAAGCACAAAGCAGACTTAAATTTAAGTGAAATATGGGTCTTAGCCTACTAATCAAATTTGAGGGTTGTTAGTTTTAGTGGGAATATAAAATTAACTTTATGTATTCTCTTATAGAATCATGTCGAGTAGTAACACTGTTACACTATCGTTGTAATCAGTCCTTGAAAAGGACAAACTCAATAGGATGAACTTTCTTGACTAGTTCAGGAACTTGAGAATTGTTCTCAAGTAGGAAAGAAAGGTTTATATCCTAGATGAACCCATTCCTGAAGAGCCTGCGGCCAACACTCCAAGAGCTCAAAGGGATACTTACACAAAGCACACCAATGACTTAGTGGATGTAGGATGCCTAATGCTAGCTACCATGGTTCCAAAATTTCAAAGAGATTTGGAACACATGGAGGCTTAAAAGATGATTATACATCTTAAGGAAAATGTTCCAGCAACAAGCAAGGCAAGACAGGTATGAGACCACCAAGGCCTTATACTCCTGCAAGATGGCTGAGGGTGCATCAGTTAGCACTCATGTTTTGAAAATGTAAAGCTATATTAATCACCTTAAGAGGCTTAGATTTTCCTTAAGCCAAGAGTTAGCTATAGATTTGATCTTGAACTCACTCTCAAAAAGTTATGACCAATTTGTTATAAACTATAACATGAATAATATAGAGAAATTCATTTTTAAACTGTATGGGATGCTTAAAATTGCTGAGCAAAACATTAAAAAAAGCCTAGCACTATTTTGATGGTTCAGAAAGGAAAGGGTATGAAAAAGAAAGGTAAAAGAAAGGGCAAGGGAAAGGGTAAAGGCTCATATGATAAGACCAAAGAGTCAAACAAGCTCGAAACTAAGCCTCTAGCTAAGAAGGCAAAGCTGCAATGGAAGGAGTTTGCTTCTTTTGCAATGAACCGAGTTATTGGAAGAGGAACTGCAAGCTCTACCTAGAAGATCTGAAAAAGAAGAAGGATAGCAGGGCTACTCCTTCAAGTATTTATGTTATAGACATTTACCTTTCTACTTCTTCTACATGGGTATTAGATACTGCATGAAGTTCTCACATTTATACAAATGTGTAGGGTCTCAAACACAGTAGAAAGTTGATAAAGGGTGAAGTGAACCTACGAGTTGGAAACAGAGCAAGAGTTATTGCTTTAGCCGTAGGCACTTATGAATTACTTTTGCCTAGTGGGCTTTTATTAGTTTTGAACAATTGTTATTATATTCCTGCTTTGAGTAGCAACATTGTTTCTCTTTCTTATTTGGATAAAGAAGTTTTTACTTCCATTACTAGGAATGGTAAATGTTCTATTGATCGAAATGACATTTTTTATACTAATGGTGATTTGCATTTTGGTCATTATCTTTTAAATCTGGAACATCTTAGTAATGAAGACATCTATAACGTAATTGCCAAAAAGATAAAATTGAATGATTTGAATCCAACCTACTTATGGCATTATCGTTTCGACCATATAAAGGAGAAATGTATTTCTAAGCTCCATCAAGATGGACTTTTAACTCATTTAATTTTGAATCTTATGACACTTGTGAATCTTGTTTATTAGGAAAGATGACAAAAGCACCTTTTATTGGGCATGATGAGAGGGCTAATGACTTACTAGGACTTATACATATAGATGTATATGGACCAATGAGCACAGCTGCTAGAAGAGGTTATCTGTACTTCATTATCTTTATTGATGGCTACAGTAGATATGGATATATCTACCTAATGAAACACAAATCTAAATCTTTTGAAATGTTTAAAATATTTCAAAATGAAGTACAAAACTAACTTGGGAAGACTATTAAAACTCTTCAATCTAATCAAGAAGGTGAATATTTGAGCCAAGAATTCATTGATCATCTCAAGAGTTATAGGATAGTCTCACAATTAACTTCTCGAGCAACACTACAATAGAATGGTGTTTTTGAGCAAAGAAATCAGACACTATTAGATATGGTTCGATCTATGATGAGTCAAATAGATCTTCTACCATCCTTTTAGGGCTATGTACTAAAATAGCTGCGTTCACACTGAACCATGTTCCATCTAAAGCAATTGAGAAGACACCATATGAGATATGCACTAGAAAGAAACTTAGTTTTTCTTTTCTCAAGATTTAGGGAAGTGAGGTTTACGTTAAGAAATAAGCCTCAGACAAGTTAACACCTAAATCCACAAAATGCTTTTTTGTAGGGCATCCTAAAGAAACAAAGGGATGCTATGTCTACAATCTCACCAATAACAAAGTATTTGTAATCCAAAATGGTATCTTTCTAGAAAGAGAATTTATCTCTAAAAAAACCAGTGGAGCAAGATACATCTTGAAGAAATTTAAGAACTATAAAATAACACAGAGTCACAAATAAAAACCAAGAAAACTCACAAGAAGTGAATAAGCCTACTCAAATAACACAAGACCCATGAAGGTCTAATAGGACACAACATTATCCTCAGAGATATGGATTTCTGATTAATGAATGTCGTGATGTGTTGCTCATTGAACACAATGAACCAACCACCTATCGAGAAGCCATAGTTGGACCAAATTCTAAGAAATGGCTAAATGCCATGAAGTCTGAAATGCAACCCATGGATGATAATAAGGTATGGACCTTAATAGATCCACATGAAGGAATAAAAAGCATCGAGTGCAAGTGGGTCTTTAAGGAGAAAACTAACTTGGATGGCAAAGTAAATATCTTCAAAGCACGATTAGTCATAAAAAGATTCATCAAACTCATGGTATAGACTATAATGAAACATTTTCACCGATCATAATGGCCAAATCAATTAGAATCCTCCTTGTTATTGTAGCATATTATGACTATGAAATATGGCAGATGAATGTTAAAATAGCATTCCTTAATGGACGTCTACTTAAGGAAGTGTATATGACACAACCTGAAGGTTTTGTGTATCCAGAGGACTCTGGAAAGGTGTGCAAGCTTCAAAGGTCCATTTATAGATTGAAGCAAGCATCTTGGAGTTGGAATCAACATTTTGATGAAGTAATCAAAGAGTTTGGATTCATTCAAAATATTGATGAACCTTGTGTTTATAAAAGGGTTAATGGCAGTACAGTTATATTTTTAGTGCTATGTATAGATGATATCCTACTCATTGGGAATGACATTCCTACCTTGTAGAATGTCAAGTCTTGGTTAGAAAAATCTTTCTCTATAAAGGACTTAGGTGAAGCTACTTACATCCTTAGGATTAAGATCTATAAAGATAAATCCAAAAAGTTGATAGGCTTAAGTCAGAGCATATGCATAGATAAGATACTGCATAGGTTCAGTATGAAAGATTCAAAGAGGGGTTTCATCCCTATGTCTCATGGCATTCATCTTAGCAAAGGCTAGTGTCCTAGTACACAAAATTAGTAAGATCGTACGAGTAAGGTTCCATATGCCTCAGCAATTAGATCTATCATGTATGCCATGTTCTGCACTCGACCGGATGTTTCATTTACCTTAAGTATGACTAACAAATACCAAGTAAATCTAAGAGAAGATCATTGGACTGTTGTCAAGCATATCTTAAAGTAGTTAAAAAGGACTAAGGATTTATTCTTGGTATATGACGGATTAGATGATGAGCTAGTTGTAACAGGTTACACGGATGCAAGCTTCCAAACTGACCAGGATGACCTTAAATCGCAATCAAGATATGTGTTCACCTTAAATGGTGAGGAAGTGAGTTAGAAGAGCTCAAAGCAGAGCACAACAGTTGATTCTACAATAGATGCTGAGTATATAGCAGCATCAGATGCAGTTAAGGAAGCCATTTAGATCAGGAAGTTCATTGTCAAACTAGGAGTGGTGCTCAGCATCTCAGATCTAATAAACTTGTTCTGTGACAATAGCAGTGCTGTTGCACAGAGCTAGGAGCTAAGGTCACACTGAAAGACCAAGCATATACTCAAGCGTTTCAACCTTATTAGAGAGATCAATGATAGAGGTGATATAAAAATATGCAAAGTAGCAAGAGAAGACAAAGTAGCAAGAAGACAATGTTGCTGATCCTCTTACAAAGCCTCTTGTACATGTAAAGCATGAGCATCATGTCAGGACAATGAGAATTAAACAAATTAATAATTGTACCCAGTGTAAGTGGGTGGATGTTGGAAATTGTGTCCTAGGGTCAATCATTGTACTATGCACATTATTATTTAATGAATTTCTCTTTTGTTATCATAACAATTTCATGTTCAATATGATAATTGTATCCCTAGACAAATTATAGTGATTGTTTTAAATGTCCTTGGTCAATCATCTTTGAGGGATCATAGATGAAACAAGACTAGTATAACTTTGATTAATTATAGAGATACAAATTAAAGTCATAGGCACTTGAAAGAGTACAAGCTACTAGACTGACCCACTATGAGAAAGCTACATGGTACAAGTCATAAGTTTATCTCATATGCAATTATATCACTAAGCTCTTTGACCTGAGATCATCATGGATTCCTACATTATGACCACTAACCTTTGGCCTAGTTAAAAGTCACATTTGATTGGGTGATCATAAAGGCTATGATTGAGTTTAACAAGATAAAATTTATCCCTTACTTTAAGTGAGAGATATTACTGGGCGCCTTGATGAATAAGAATAAGAAAATGTATGACCATACTACAATAAAAAGAGTTTTTCCATTGCTACTGTCAGTCTACTAAGAGATCAAGATACGATCAGGTAAAGAAGAATGACAATTTTATGTCTCATACTTGACCGAAATATCGCGTGATAAAAGGGATGTGATATAGTTGCATGATAGTTACATCAGATCATCGATCCCTATGTTAATTGGATAGTTGCAATGTCATGTTAGAGGCCACTTGTAACTTATGGGCTAATACCGTAATTAGCTTACTGTCAATTTCATATGGGTCTAAAGGGTCACACATAAGAATAGCCCAACTCGAACTATAATATCCAAGTTTATTGAATTTGGAATATGTCTAGATTCAATGAATGTAATATAGGGTGAATGAATTATATATATATTGAATATTTATTTGATAAATATTTATATATATATATATTTATATGAAATATAAAATTCAAAATATAATTTTATATATATAATTATATTTTGAATTTTATACATATTTGAAATATATATGTATATATATATATTCATATATATATATATAATATGTATATGTGATATATATTATATTATATTATGTTAGTTTTAAATTTAATTTTATATGATAGATTAAATTTAATAACTAACATGATATGAGAGAATATCATGTCAGTTTTATAATTTAAATTTATAAGGTAAATTCTAATTAGATATAATATTATAGATTAAATTTATGAGATAAATTTAATTAAATTTTCGTTGGCTTTTAAGTGGAAGACGAAAACCCTTATCTATATACTATATATAGATAAGGACGTCCTTTATGAAGGATGAGAGAGTTAAAAAAGTTTTGATGGCAAAAATACCTTGAGAGCTACAAAACACCCTATAGAAAGGATAATTAGCACTCAAAGAAGAACGGATGCTGAGAGCGCTAGCACGCTATTCGAGTTAGAGAGCTATTCGTGTGGATACCGGTAAAGGGAGCAAATCTATGTTGTCAGCTCCTGAGATCCAAACTCTTAAAGAGAATGTGTGCCAACTTCAAAGAATTAAAAGGTAACTGTTCTATCCACCTTGACTTAAATGAGTTCATCCGGTCTATATTAGGATAGGGACTTTAAAATTTTAATCTTTTGTTGCGCCTCCCTATCTAACAAAAAGTCCTTCCAAAATATAACTCGTATAGAGTCTTTAAAATTGATTTGCTAGGAACTTGATTCAAAATATAAACAGTAGCTTTAAGTATATCACCCCACAAGAATTTTGGCAGTGAGGAGTCACTGATCATGCTTCTAACCATATCCATGAGAGTATGATTTCGCCTCTTTAAACCCAATTCTACTACCAGGTGCTAGGCATAGTATACTGAGCTTTAATGCCATGCTCTTGAAGGTACAAAGCAAATGGCCTAAGGCTCTTACCAGTCTCAGTATATCTCTCATAAAATTCTCCCCCTTTATCAGATCTCACATATTTGATCAACTTGCCAAATTTCAATTTGACTGCTGTCTTAAAGGTCTTGAACGCATTAAGAGACTTGCCCTTTTCATGTAAGAGTTCAATCCATCCATGACGAAAGTAACCATTTGTGAAAGTGATAAAATATTTGAAACCACCTTTAGTCAGAGGTGTGATAGGTCCACAGATATCAGTATGAATTAAGTCTAAAGTGTTTCCAGACCTCTTTGCCCCTTTGATTCTAGCTCTAATAGGGAATTTTCCCTTTATGCAATCAACACAAGTCTTAAAATTTGAGAAATCAAGGTCTTATAAGACACCTTGCTTGGCTATGCGTTTCAATCTCTCTCTAGAGATATGACCCAAATGATGATGCCATAACATAGAGAAATTATCATTAGGCCTTTAAGTGTATGCCCAATAGCAGCATTGATTTAGAGATTAAAAAATTCAAGTGACCAATCATTCAATCAATATAAATCATGTATCAAGGAAGCATAACAACATTAATGGAATGAAAAATAATATCAATTTTTCCATTTCCTTAAAAGAATGAATAACCACAAATATCCAATGCAAAATTTGAAATTAAATTCCCCTTCATAGAAGGTACATAAGCAACATTGTTCAAATTTAAAACATGACTAGAATTTAAACATAAAGAAATAGTTCTAATGCATTCAACTGATGCCTTGCTCCCTACTATGCCAAAGACCGACCTTTGTGCCTCACTTATAACATTATGGTTTCTTAGCCCCTGTAGAGAATTCACAACATGTATAATGGCACCAAAATCCAGCCACCATGAGTTAAAAGAAGTTTCAATGGTGTTAGATTCAAAATAAACTAGAGCTAGAGGGGCAGTTTGAAGAATTATACCTTCACTTTCTTACTTGTCTTCAGTTGGAAGCAGTTAGCTTTAATGTGACCCTGTTTTTTGTAATTATTGCATAACCCATTAAAGATCCTTGGCTTCTCATTCTTATCGCCATCCTTCTTAAAAGTTGGATTATTGGGCTTTGGGGCCTTTAGGGCCTCATGGTTCTTCCTTTTTTCTTCTATGACTCTCTAGATTTGCTGTTAGAGCCATAAGAAACATAGTTTACTGGGTGAGAGGAATTCTTCTTTATAGCTTCCTCTTCTTAAGTGACTATTGATATCATCTGGTCAACAGACTATTCAACTTCTTGTGAGTTGTATAAAGTCCTCAAGAATGCGTATGCCGGTGGCAATGATTGAAGAATACAGTAAACTAAGGTACTTTCACCCTAGTCAATCCCATATGGTTTAAGCTTGTTGTAGTAATGAACAAGTTTTAGAATGTGCTCCCAGATACTAGATACTCCGTCATATCGAGTATTGTCAAGAAGTGACAAATAGTAATTCTTTTGAGTTTTATTAAGCTTCTTGTATTTGTTACTAACAACTTTCAAGTATTCCACTGTAGTATCCTCTTCAAGAATGTTGTCCCTAATTTCCTTTTCAATTGTGTACTTGATGATTGCTAGATAGATCTGGTTAGACTCGCTCCATTATCTATGGAAGGCTATTTCAGAAGCACTGGACTCAGAAGAGAGGTCCGCAGGCTTGGGTTCTCTCAAAGCTAAATCTTTTTCAGAAATAGTAAGATACATATTTAGGGACTCTTTCCAGTCATCGTAGTTAGTCACATTAAGAGCCCTTACAAAAGATAGTTGCACAAAAGCAGAAACTAAAATCACAAAATAGAAAATGAAAAATATTAATTATGTATGCATAACATAATTATAAAACAGAATTTTTGAACAAGTGATTATCAATTATGAAACTATAATCATGCACCAAGAAGGCTCAAATATCATAAAGATTTAGCTTATACAAAAATTCATAAAAATAATGCATTAAATATTTCCATACTTATAGGGTATAACAAATATATAATACATTAAAAGAGTGCTATTAGCCTATCCTCAAAACCAACCATCAAAATCACATTAATAATGTCACACCTATAGGGTATATCCATTATCAATGCTACAACATCCTAAGAATCATCAATAATTCACAAAGTCTTTATGATCTTAGGACAAAACAAAATAATTTCGAAAGTCCTTGGGGGTTTTTTTGGCAATTAGAGAACAAACTTGGGAATTAAGTAGAATTTTAAAAGGTGTTCAGGGGTAAATAGGTAATTTTGAAAGAGATTTGGTCCAAAACGTAATTGTAAAACTTAAAGGACTAAATTATAATTTCTAAAAATTTATTGGGGTTGTGTAAATCCTAAAAAATTATGGGCAGGTAGTAATTTAAATTGGGGCCAAAACACAATTAACTAAAAAACAATTTTTTTTGTGACACTATATTGGGCCCATACGATTTGGGCCCAGTACTAGTTTCATAAAACGAAGTGGACTAGCCCACCAAAACATAACTGGCCTTTTTTTTTTTTACAGATTTGCACCCATATGAAATTAGGCCCAGTACCCCAGAAACTGGATCCCTATTGTTGGGTCTTCACCTGCCATGAGAGGATACCTAGCCTTCGCAACACCGGCATCCATGAAGCAGCAGCCAGCCACGACGCTAGCACCTTTCACAGCGACGGGAACTAGAGCTTGTTGCCAGCCACGACGTTGAAGACGTTAACGCTGCTAAATAACATCTCTTTTTGCCAACCTCGCGCGTGCAACTTCTCTGATGGTGGGCTCACAGCAGTTGGGAAGGAGGAAACAGCGCCGTTTCCGACGACAGAGGCCCCAACGGTGCACCAGCTCGTTTGAAGCAACAGCATAGCGAACTTGGAGATTTCATCTCCTTCAACGACATGGTAGCACCAGTAACCACGAAGAAGACGCAGTGTATAGGGGAGAGAGAAAAAAATGAACGCAATAATGAGTAAAATTTTACAACACTTACTCAATTTCATGGGGTATATAATTGAGTATATTCAAAAATTCAAACTCATCTTCAATAATAATGATATATAAAGAGAATTATTAACATTTGAGTATGAATTTCTTTAATATATTTTATAGGCATAAATAGAATTGAGATATATAAGTTTAAAATTCGTAACCAAAGCTTTGATATCATGTGTTAGATCTAATATCTCAATTCATATATGATTGAATAAGATAGAAAAAGTAACATGTGCGTATCTCAAGAATCTATGACTACTTACTAGAAACACCTTAATTACCTCGAGGTAGATAGACACACAACTCACTGGACTTCAGAGTTTTCAAAGACTACAGAGATAATAGAGTATATGAAGCTATCATGTGTTTAGTGGTTATTGATTAATCGACTGATAGAACACATTTGTTACCTACTTTTATTTATCAATTAGGACCCTTTTATTAACGATTTATCACCTTCAAGTTCACACATTGCATTAGATTTGAAATTTTGCCTAAGTTTCTAAGTTTAGTGTACTAGGGACATTTTGGTCCAAAAAATTAAAATTTTGAGAAAATGTACAAGAAAAATTGAAAAAGTGAATTTTATATCTAGTTGATGAGTGGTGAAATTATATTTTTAAAATTTATTTTAGTTTATGAGTAATTAAATAAAAAGTCAACACTTTTTAAAGTGTCTTAGTTTGACCTAGTTTTCGGTTTGTTTTTGTGTGAAAATTCTTATATAATTTTGTGCAACCTAGAACTTGGTTAATTTAATAAATTCTCTCTTCTAATTATGAATTTAATTCTGGACATTAATTGTATTTTATTATATCACATGCTTTTTAATTAAATTATGTGATTTATATGACAGGTGGCATGTGACTTGTGCATCAGTTGGACAATTGAAGTCAACACTCCTTGAGGTCAATGGCTAAGCATTTGCACGTGATTTATTCTATTTTTATGATATTAAATCAGCTTAAATGATGTGGATGACACATGAGAAATTAACACATATTGAAATCATCTACAAACCAATAGGAAACTGCCACCTTGCAAGTGTGACAAGGCTCCCATTTTCATTTTAATTTCTTTTCTTATTTTTTAATTAAGCCTTCAGCTGATGGTAAACAAGTGGAAGCATGCCATTCACCCCATTTTTCTAGATCAATCATCATCTCATTTCATCTTCCGCATTTTCTCTCTCTTGTTCTTGGTGTTTTTCATTTTCTCCTCCTTCTCTCTATAATACAGCCATGTCCAGCCACCATTTCTCCTTCTTTTCACCATCAAATCCATTCAATTCTTCCACCATTCTTCTCCTCTCTCAAGGCCGAACCAACCCCAAGCAACTGAAGGAGATTTGAAGCTCAATCTATCAAGAAGCATGGAGCATGTGCCACGGCCTAGTTGTGTTCATGGAAGAAGCAAAGTACTCTTGATGCTTTCTAGCTAGAGTCTCCATGGAATCCTAGGGGAGAGTTGATGGAAGAGGAGTTTTGAAGTCTTCACTTGGATAAACTCAACTATTTCTTCATCTTGTTTCAATTCCATTAGAATACTATGACTATTGTTGATTGTGATTCAATTTGACTTTAGTTACATGGTTGTTTGTAATTTATAATGCTGAAACAAGATTGTTGAGTTGAATTTCATGACCTATGTGCTACTAGAATTTTGTCCACTCTATGAATTTGCATGGTAATATGTGATTTCAATGGATGAATATCTTGTATTAGCCTAGCATGTAATTGTGTGGTGAATACTTGATGAGTTGCTTGAGTTTTCATAGTTTTGAACTTAGGTACAGCTTTGGAAAGTGGCGTTTGGAAATGAATTTTAGCCAAACACTTGGTTAATTTTAAAGCTAAGCTAGTAAGGTTACCTAAGGGGCTTGTAATAGCACTTAGGAAATTGAATTAGTGAAGTTAGGATACTTGAGATAGTTGTCTTAAGTAAATTTTCAGTCAAGGAAGAAGAGTTGAGTGAGTTGCCATAATTAATTAAAGGTTAGAAATCTTCCATTAACAACACCCTAGGGTTCCTATTTAAATTGGGAAGCCACTTCATTCATAGTAGGTTTAGCTTTCTAGTTTAATTCACTAAATAATTTAGCAATTAGTCAATCAACTTCAAACTTTGAGTGATTTATTTTATTAAATAACTTTAAATTAGACTTAAAACCATTTCTTAGGAGATGACCTAGGATTGGCACTATATTGCATTAGGGTTAGCTTTAGTCTAATTTTAAAGACAAGCGATAATCCCTATCATCGACTTATAAGGATCAGATTAATAATCGCTTTATTAAAATAATTAATTAATTATATTCTATTATCTTTAACTCAGTCAGTTAAGAGATATGAAATAACTGACGGCTACTAAGTTGTAAGTTGAGCCTCTACCCATTGGGCTCATTTGTGTGGTCCACTTGTCATGGTCCACACAAGATTATAAAGACTAATTTATTTAGACTTATTAATTAATATTAATTCATAAATAAATATTCCTACATCAATTTCATTAAATTGTTAACGGTTAAAGTGTTAACTAATCGTTCGACCTTTTTCTTTTAGGAATAATGCTGGGCACCTTGACGTCAAGGATGAGGTGATCTTCATATATTAAAAATATAGCAATGTCATCCCTCTATTATCTGTTAATTTGACCTTTAATTGATCCAAAAAATTGAAAAAAAAAAAGACTTCAAAATTATGAAAAAAGACCCAAAAAATTTACAGAAAAGTAACTTATAAGAAAGTTAATATTAATTAAGTCTCTTACATTATAAATAAATTTTAATAGACCAATATTATTTTTTCCTATGTAAGTATGAGAATATCATTTTAATCAATCATTTTGACTAGCTACTATGTGATTTTCTGTGATTTTTTTTGTCAACCAATGGTTAAATTAACGGATATTTAACTAATGATAGTATTGCTCAATTTTTTAATACAAATGTTCAGGAGCAAATTAATACTTTGATCCAACTAGTAAATACTATTTTTATTAAAAATATAAGGCATTCTTAGTATTTAAGTATAATTAATATGCTTTTTTCAAAAATATCCATAATAAATAAACTACTTTATATTTATTTTATAATAAAATATCTCATTAAATATAGGTAAGTATAAAAAATGGTATTAGTTTAAAGTTAACTAATTACTTTATTAAAAATAAAATTTAATTAAAAATATTTTATATTTTTTAATAAAGAGCGTACGAGTTGATGGCTTCCTTGAAGGCATTCTCGTCGACCAAAACTTTGACTATAGTACTATTGCCTCACACACACGAGCCCAAGTACTGCCTGATGCCAAGAAATCTTCACGTACGAAACAATGGCCATAATTGATAAGCGAAATGGAATTAATCATTAACATATTAACTTGCATAGTTTTTAATTAATTGAGAAGTTCCATTTGGCCAAGATGGAGGAGCAAATGAAGGTATACATTATGCAAGACATATACAAGAGTTCGCCGTGCTTGGTGACGCTAATATGTAACTTAAGTTAGGGCATGAAATTAAATTTGAAAATATGCTTTTGAAGTGTTATAGTTTTGAAATTTTAACTCACAATTTAAGAACATCAGATATATATATATATATATATCAAAAATTTAAAATAATTTTTAATTAAAAAATTATTACATAAAAAGTATTGACAAGTGTTGGTATTGAAAATAATACCAACAATGGATACATCATGCAATTTTAAATATTAGTGCTTCATATAATAACATTGGAATGTTGATAATTATACTCTCAGTGTAACTAGAGGAGAATATTGATATTGGGTTGGGAGCGAAATTAATAGCACTATAGATTTAATTATAGTATGGACATGTATAGAAGTTAATTAGCAAATTGAAAATGTATAGATTATTGCGCTCATATACCACTCTTCCAATCAAGGACGAAGCCAGGAATTTTTATTAAGGGGGGCCATGATAACAAAAATATATATAATAATTAAAAAAAATTTAAATACATATATATATATATATATATCACCAACATAATATAAATATTTCAACATATATATTTATATTTAATTTCACACATGTTTAACATATATATATATATATATAAAGTTTTTTTCATCAATTTTTTATGGTATAAAAATTATTAGTTATTATGTATACAATAAATGTTTTCGTGATTTTTTTTTCAATATGAATTATCATTAAATTGGTGAAAATTTTGTCATTCCTATGAGCATCAAATGATGTAAATATATCATTGAAATCTAATGTTTTATTTAATGTAATAAGTTATATTTTGAATTTGATATTTAATTTTTTCAATTGATAACTATAGTAAACAAATATATTAACAAATAATAATGCTCAATTATCATAAAATCTTTATATCAATGATATCAAATTATATAAGTGTAAAAATCATTCATATCATAAATTTTAATAGCTTGATTACTTAAAAAAAAGTAATTTTTTTTAAAAGAGCATCTTCACCAAACCTCTTAACTTTTGGATAAGTAATTTTATAATAGATATCAAGCACATAATATTTAATATATCTTGAAATTTTTATTGCAATTCTTAACAAAGTTTATTAATAATAATTCTCACAATTTCTTTCATTAAATATAAAATGAAAGCAAAATAAAATGATACCAATACTTTAAGAACATGTATAAATCATACGACAATCATATCTTCAAGTTACTGAAATAGTTGGTCTATATATATGTAAAAAACTATATATAAAATTAAAATGAGAATTTTATCTAATATTTAATAACTTTTATAATGTGTCAACTTAGGGGAGGCAAAAATATACAACTCCTATACTTTGTTAAGAAAAAATTTAAAAGTTGGGCGAGTCGTGGCCCTTACCGGTCCCCCTCCACCCCTGCTTCCAATCATCGAGGCCTCCTTCTTCATTGTATTTTTTATTGTTAGCAAGTAAGGGTGTTCATAGGATGAGTTTGGACCAAGATAGTCTCAAAAAATGAATAGGACTATATTTTTTTTCTCGTGTTTTGTCCCAAAAGTGTTCCCTTCTTGTTCTTCTAGATGAGGATGTCTCGATAAAATAAACATGGAAGCGGGATAGTTAATAACATTTTATTAATTTATATAACTTATTGATTACAAAGCCAAAACAACACAAGTGAGTACATGAATTCAATAATTGAGTTCCAGCGTCTACAATTTAAAGTGAAATAATACAATCATAACAACTATAGTTTAAAGTCAAGTACACAAGAGCCTCAAATGGCCTTCATGCTACAACTATTATAACAATAACAAAATTATTAAGTTTCATAAGTCAACAAATGGTTATACAAAAAGAAAAGAAAAATATATATATATATATATATAAGAATAAATAAATTATTAAATATTAATAAAAAATAGTAATATATTTTAGATAGGATGGGACGTCCCAATAGTGATTCTATGTCATGTCGTGTCCCAAAGATATTTTTGTTTTATCTCATAAAGTTTCATCTCGATTTTTTCCTAAATGACATGGACTTGTCTAACATGATTGAGATGAAACCTAGCCAATTAAAATGGGAAAAAGTATGAACACCCTTACTAGCATATCCTGCAATTAGGCGATGCTTTGCATCTATTGTGTATAAAGTACTGTATACTTTTTTAATTTTATTTATAAATTACTTTTAATATGTTTCACTAGAACTGATAAAAATCTTAAAAATCATTAACTATGTCTAAAGTTTTTAACTTTATTCCTATTAAATTAAATATACATATTTTCTCTTATTAACATTTAATGAAGGGTAAAATAAGAAATTTATAATAAAAATTTAATGATATGACTTATAAATAAAATAATAAAAATCTTCACCTACAAAATTAGCAATATTTGATAGTTATTTTACCTTACCGATGATGTTTAATAACTATCATATATAACCCGTCATTTATTAGGGGTCTATTTGTTTGACAGTTATTTAACCATCATATATTTTATTATATATTTGATAGTTATTTGAAACTATCAAATATCTTGTACCAAAAAGGAATGTTGGCAGCTGTACTGGAACTTATTTTACATTTATTCGAGATAACTATCAAATAATTGTAACTATATTTGATGGTTATTACACATAAGTGTGAAATATATATCCTCTCAATTAAAAAATATAAAGCACTTTTTAAGAGATTAGATGTTAAAAAATGTAAAATATTTTTAGTATTTCAAGTTGTAATTATTATCTTTTATTCAAAAGTACCCTTAATAAATATATTATTTTGTATTTATTTCATAGTGAAACACCTTATTAAATAAGGATAAATATGAAAAGATGGTGTTAGTTTGAAGACAAATAACTATTTTATTCACTACTACAAAAAATAAATAAATGACATTTATTTTAGCTCATAAATGACGGTTACAAAACCGTTATTTAAAATAAAATTTTGACAAAAGGTCAGGCCAAATGAGGCAATAAATGACAGGTAAATTATTTACTTATCATTTAAAGTCATGATATATGACAATAAATGACAGGTAAATTATTGTCATATAAATGATAATTATTTATATAACCATCATTTATTATTATTTTTAAATATGAGAGCTGTTTTTATACCAACTCTTTAGCAAAAAGAAATCAAAATAGCAGTAGACACTCATTTTAGATTTGAATATCAACAAAATTTTTGTATTTAATTTTAAAATTAATCAATAAACATCTCTTAACTAATCTATATCAGGGAAACAAATGTAATTATATAAAATAAAATATTTTTAAAAATAAACTACTTATTAAAAGTATAAACATCCTAACTACTTCTTCAAGATAGTTCTATTAATCTTCTTTGTATGAGGTCCACACTTAGAAAATGTATTGTTACTATTATTCAATTACCTCATTTATTTCTGCATCCCTGAATTTTTCAACATAAGAATTATCATAGTACTGCAATATATAAATGATCCACCATAAGTTAATTTTAATACATTAATTTTTTTTTGTAATTTAAAAGTTAATATTGTTAACATACCATCACAGGAATTATGCTTTCGTTATGGATTATGATGTTCTTCATGAATCTCATGATGCAAAAGCCACAATCCAAGCTATTTTCTTTTGCTTTGGACATTAAAAATTAAAAAATTGATGAATATGTATTAATGCATTACATTTCAATTTAATAAATGATTTCAATTACCTTAATTATATTCCAAGTGTAGGCCGCATCAAAATTTATAAAGGACTTTGAAATTGATTGTTTTGTATTAGTGCGATATAACATAATCACCCTAATAAAACAATTAAAAATATGTTAGTATGAAATTTAAATAATCAAATAAATATGTGAATTCAGTGCAACCAGCATACAAGAGCTTCTTTGTGTCACTTTTCAACATCTCTAACATCTCAGGACAATCCTCAAGTTTCCTTTCAATTGTATTGATCATCTCTTCAAGGCAATCACGTTTATAAGTATCTATCTCATAATCATCTGATTCAAAACTTCCTTTATACTCTTAATTACTAGTACACTCATCGTCTCTAGTCTCTCCATGCTTATGTCAACACTTGTAATTTTCATCAATTCCATAGCAAACTAAATGGTCTTCTAACTTAGATGCACTAATTTGCTTCAAAAGACCACATCTTATACAAGGGCACATTATTTTTTTAGGGTATTTTACATACTCGAGAGCAAACCTCATAAACTCTTTCACACCATTCAAATACTTTTTACTTAATTGATTGACAGATATCCATTCTTTATCCATAACTTTAATCTAAAAGATAATTCATTCAAGAAAAATATGATCAGTGACTCATAAATATAGAGATGAAATGAATGATAGAAAGATTATTAATAAAGCAATTGACTACTCTATATATAATATAGAGTAATTAATGAATCATGAGTCACAATGTATGAATACTCACATATTCCTTCAACTGCTAAAAAAAATTTGACAATATAATGGCATAAAAAAAGTATTTTTTGGGCTCAAACCCTCTTTTCAGTCCTAGCATCTCAGTCAACAAACTAATTTCAATCATATACAATCACAATAGTAACAAAATTCTCACAAAATAACATTTTTAAATTAACTCTAATTATTATAAAATTATATCTAAAATTTGTTCAAAAATCATAGAAAAAAGAAAAACACCATAAACATAATTTCAATTAATATTTTCTATCTCATTGAGCATTATAAGGTTATACATATCCTATATTAGCAATCATAAGTCAAGAAAAAATCATTCTTTAGCAAATGTAAAAATCTCAATAAAATAGCAATAATTTTTAGAGAAACCACACGTTGGTTTTGATCATCTAAATCAATTCCAATTGTAATAAAAATGGGCACACTAGTACATTTTAATATCTAATTTTAAATGATAAAACTATTCTAATCAAACAAGGCATGAAATTTAAATTAAACATTATTGAAATAAATCAGTCAAAATGCAAAGAAAAATACAATCATCATAAATATCTCATTGTGATCACTAATTTTCATCTTAATAATCATCCTAAGGCTAACTATATCATCTACTACCATTCTCAAGTCAATAACACATCAACCATTAATAATTTTCGACACCTCAAAATACTAAAATGGACAACAAATGACTAGAAATTTAAATAAAAAAATCAACTAATAAAACAATCCATAACATTAAATAAATCAATCCTATAATTTAAAAATCTAAGGATATTGGAAGAAAATGAAGAAAAATTATAGAAATTGCACACCCACGTACCTTGGAGAAGAGAGGATGAAATACAAAGAGGAAGAAAATGAGATGGCAATCGATGGCATAGGTGGTGGCGCTTTCACATCGGAGAGGATGAAGATGGTCGACAACAACAATGAAGGAAGATTGAGAGATTTTTATCGATTTCATGTGCAAGTGAAGAAGAGAGGATATATGAGAAGACGAACGGGTGAAAATGAAAAATGAACCTACAAAATTGATTAAAAAAGGAATACCCATCATTTATTCCAATATATATGATGGGTGTTTACCATCATATATTGACAAACACTCATCATTTAAAGTTTAATTTTTTTTTATTTTTTTCTTTCTAGAAATTGAAACGTTAGGCTATAATAAATGACGGGTGTTTCAGACCTTTAAATGACGGGTGTTTATAACACTTATCATTTAAAGGTTAGTTTCTTTTTTATTTTTTTAAATTAAATAATTGAAAGGTTTTTTAACTTTTAAATGACGAGTATTTTAAATACCCATCATTTAAATGTTTTACAATAAATGACGGGTGTTTATGTTCTAACCATCACCTACCTCTTTCATATATGACGTATTTTTATTTAACCATCATTTTTTATAACGTCTTATATTTTGATTTTTGTAGTAGTGATTGGGGGTGAAATTCAGTTAAAAATACATTATATTTTTAAATAAAAGGAGTATAGTCTCCATATTTG
Organism: Prosopis cineraria; assembly: GCF_029017545.1. Classification (NCBI taxonomy): domain Eukaryota; kingdom Viridiplantae; phylum Streptophyta; class Magnoliopsida; order Fabales; family Fabaceae; genus Prosopis; species Prosopis cineraria. The sequence goes on from NW_026555344.1 coordinate 16,787,890, forward strand.
ATGGTTAAACAAATATATGTCAAATATGATATGATAATATTTTTAGGTAGGGATTGCTTTTTGAGTAAGTCCCTTGTAATTAGAAACACACATTGCATATACCAGTCTAGCATTTGCCAGAATCAACAACTTAAAAATTGAGAGGGAAGAAAATGGAGGAAAGAAAACTCAAAAGAAAATATTATTATCCCTTGCATTTGGATGGACAGAAGAAATTAAACAAGAAGGAAAATGAATAAATATAACAATAATTATAAGACATTACTATTATCAAAATATATCAAGTTTCATATAACTATCATTAGAAAAATAAATGGAATCCAAAATAATTATATCAAAATTAACACCACCAAAATAATTCTAAATTAACTTATTTTGTAAAAAAAACATATTTTCATATTGTTATATTTTAAAATCAAATAATTTATTAAAAATATATTATTTTTCCGCTAAAAACTAGGCCATACAATTTTTTTTAGATAATTATTACTTCGAGGTCCTCGAAACACATTTAAACGCTTCAAAATTCGTTAACAATCTAACAAAGGAATTGTCAATGGACCTTTAGTTGTCAATTTTTTTTATTAAGTTGTCAATAGACTTTTAATATATATTCAAATATGTTATGTGAGATTTGTGTGCGATTCTTTCTGTTTTCTTCCCTTCTCACTTGTGTGGGACCAAAGTCCCCCCCCCCCCCCCGGGGGTGGGTGTTCCAATATCACTCTCATTCAGGAAGCAACGAAACTTGGAGGTAATTACGGGTCGGATTCTCTTTATTTTTTTCTCCGCAACCTATTCACTACAAATTTGGACTTTGTATTTAAATTAAATTTGTATTTTTAAAAATTATTTAATTTAATTTAATGATCCTAATTTATAATGATCCCTCTTCTGCTCTCAGGAAGGAAATCCAACTCCAATAATTTCCAAACATAGGAGAGAATTTCAATGTTACAACAAGATCATTCACGAATAAAATGGAATACAAGTGGACCACATGATTTCCAGATGGAGGCCATTACAATCAATTTCATGAGCAGGGATGGAACATGGACTGGTATACAAGCAATTTCATGGAAGGTGAAGATTGAAAAAAAGACCAAAGAAATTAAGCAGGTGGCACCGCAATACATGAAATAGAGTTTTCCCCTAAAAACTTTTCCCACGTAAAGAGAAAATTTTTTTGAAAAAACATATAGCGGGTCACACATCATATTTTTTTCCTCCCACATAATGATCAACCCCTTCTTTTCGATTATATTTGTAGGATGAGAGGGTTCATATTTCATAGGTTCCAATTAATTAAACTTAGTTCGGGGGAAAAAAAAAATTGCCTAAAGTGGTTTGCTCTTACGTGACGCGGAGTTCACGATCACATTACTATCATATTCTAATCAACTAATATTTCACTAATTAAAGCAAGCAAAGTAATTTTTTTTTCTTATATATCTTATACGATCATGTTTTAAAATAATATTTTATAAAATATCACTCACTGCAAAAAAATTTAGTAGATATAAGATTAAAAATATATTAATTTATAAGAACTTGATTGGTTATTTCAATAAAAAAAACTTATATACTTAAGTTACTTATTTTTAATTAAATTAGGACACATAAATTTTTTTTATAGATTATTTATTTTATAATAAATTTTATTATTATATTATTAATATATAAAAATCTATTTATCTTAGTTTAATTGGATAAAATTATGTTAAATACATAAAAAAAAGTATGTAATTCTCATAAAACAACCCATATGGCGAAGCATTAAACATGTATGAGAAAACAGTGCATGGGCTTGTGGATTTGTATCACATGTCACAGCATATGACTCAGTTTGCCAAAAATTATTATTTTGCACCTATTTTCTCATTATTTGTTATATATGCAATCTGTATGCTTTTGCTGAACATTGTACATACTTTTAAAATGATTTTAAATGGTTTTTAAGATATTTCTTTTGGGATCCCAACTTTTTTCAAATATTGAATTTTGAATGTATATATATGCATGTGTGTTGGAGTTTGTGTGCCACAGTTTGGTAACGTTGGGAGGGGCATTACAAATACAAATAAAATTAACAGCTGAAACTCTACTCTTGGACTTAATCTCAACATTCAGACATGCCTTAGTTGTTCTATCAAACAACCTTGACAATGTACTCATCTTAATAATAATTCATGTAAAGGCAGTTTTAATCTATTTGTACACTCACTAACTATGAAGAAATGTGTAGCTCTGGAATTAAATAAAGTTTCAATTTTATGATCACAGAGTAAAAATATGGTACCTTTGATCGAATTCGTAGACGCTTTAGCCTCTTCTAGCGTTATTGAAAATACTCTTTTTGGTATAGTAGACCATTATTGAGATGCTTCAATTCTGCCTTTAGGACATTGCTTACCAAGTGGCCTATCTTACCATACTTGAAACATGCCTAGCATTCCCAGGCATGAAATCTGCCACACTTTGTATACTATGGTGATCTGGCAGGTGCAAGAATATTATAAGCTTGTTGTGAAGGTTGTAGAGCTTTAACACTCTTTGCCCCATTCTTTTGAGCTTCCATTTCCCTTCCTCTTCTTACTGCTACCCTTAGTTTGTTACACATTTCATTAAACATTGTAACACCAAACAAAGCAATTTGTTGCCCATACTAGGGGTGTATCTTTTCTGGCAACTTCTCAGCCTTTCACCTATTGTCATTTTTAAGTTGTAAGTGGGTAGAGTCTTTTCCAACTCATTAAACCCCTGATAAATGTTTCTTCATCCAAATTCTCCTACTTAAAGGCATAAAACTCATATTCTTTCTCTTTTTTAAGTATGATTGAAAAATGATAATTAAAGAAAAGTTGCTTGAATTTCTCCCAATCCAATCTACAACCATTCAATGGTTTAATTGTATGCCACCATTGCTTTGTTGCTTCAACTAATAGCACTGTAGCTAGGATCTCTTTTTATCAGAGGAGCAAGTAACTACCTCAAATATTGTCTCAAGGAGTTCGATTCATTTTTTTGCTTTCCCTATTGTCATACACTCATTAAAGGTTGGTAGCTTAAAATGAGCAAAAGTCTTCAAAGCCCTATTTATGGATATAGTATTACTGCCGCCAACTTCTCCTCTTGATTTAGTCTACTACCCAAATTTGCAAATGATTTAGGACTACTCTCATGTGCCTCTTCATGCTCATGTCTGCCTTCATTCTCGACCTATCATATTTTCCCCACGACCTCTATTTCTCAGCAGAATGTTGTGGTCATGAACTGTACTCTATATATCTATTATCAGATCCCTCAACTCTTATAGAAGAGAATTATCCTAATTTCTTAATTACTTCTATACCGGTTGTTCCTCTAGTATTAGTTCATGGTTTTCTGGCAAATTGCAAGTAATTGAAACTTTTCCTTACCATTTCTCCCCTCCTAAAGAAGAGACCAAGCATGGAAAAGTGTTAATATATGAGAAACTAATCTCTGAACAAAGGGAAAGAGTAATATAATGAATGTAGATAAGTTACCAACTACTATGGAATGGATTTAACAACAAAGCACACTATACCATATCTCAAAACTCAAGAAACTAATACGAAATTTTATTGTCCACCTTAATGTCACCAACAATTCACCACAATCATAACTCACAATGGTAATTAGGAGTCATTAAGCTTTTAAGATTACCCAAAACAAAGAAGGGTTATAAACTTTTATAGAAACTTGAAAACATTTGAAAATATTTGGGATCCCAAGAACCCTTTAAATTGGTAGTATGAGCTCAAACTAAAAAGATTTCAAAAGTATCAAAAGCATGGAATAACATAGGAATGAATCACACAAGAAAATAGGGCAAAAAAGTCATTTTTACACTTTTTGGCACCCATGCTGTGACTTGTGGGATAGAGAGCTCACTTTTGAATCTGTGTCATGTGTTGTGGCTTGCACACAACATGCTACGATGCACGTGTTAGTTCATGACAGTATCTGTAGTCATGTTAGCTTTTCAAGGCAAACTTTTGGCTTGTGAAATTTCCTCATCCAATGTTCGATTAAAGTGATTTAAGCACCATGTGAAACTTATTCAATAATCTATCTAATCTACATGTTTCATTTCGATTCAATATCACATTTGAAAATTAGACACTTAGATGCTAAAAGATCATTTTTAAAACAAATTTCATGCATCCATATGCTCAAATTTCAAAACTTATGCCAATAACTAATTTTAGGACTTGAATCAAGTCCAATAGATAAGTGTACACTAGATGCAACAAATATATAAATAATAAAACATCATACTCAAGATTAAACCACTCAAAGCCCCAATTTCACCCAAATAGGGCAATTTCATAAAATATACAATATTTCATTACTAGGTCAAATTTTCATAATACATCACTTTTAATTACCTCAAACATATACTTGTATTTCTATTTTATCCTATTACTATATATTTATATTTACATTCATTTTCACAAAAAATGACAATAAGGGAATTAATAAAAGTAGATAATCTAATCTTTACTCGATTCTTTCCCTGGTCTCCTATCTATCTTTGAACCTATAAAATGGTAACAAAAGGGTGAAATAGGGTCTTGGTAAATGATTTACATTACTTATTAACAAGTAATAGAGCATAATATTGAAAACATTTTCTAATACCACTAGGTTATAGAGTTTAAATCATATAAGATTTGAATATCCACCAAACCTCAATTGCTCTCTACTGAACCCATAGGCTATAATATTAGACTAAACCCATATAGTCTGGTTCGAGCTTACCTTCAAAGGATTTCCCTTATTACACATAATTGGAGTATCATTACTCCAACACCACACCTTTTTGAATGGTAATGAGAGATTATTAGTTGCACTAGGCATCTCAATATGTCAATGAAACCATATGGATTTCCTCACCACTTTATCTAAGATGAACTCCCACCTTCAATACACATCCTTTAACATTTGCACTATAATCATGCATATATACCACACAATACATTATATTTAAATTATCATACACAAGTACTAATTTAATTACCATACATTTTATAATGCACTTATTTTATAGTTAGATCACAATTTAAGCACAAATTACACATTTTCTCAAAAATTTATTTCATTTCCCACTCTATCAGTTCTAAAACTTACGCACGTGCTCGCACACACTATTACTTATATAATTTTACAAATAACTTGTAAACAATTTCAAAAGGTAATATATATTATAAATAATTTAGTTACCTTAACCTTTTGACACAAAAAAGGGTTACTCATGGTCAACGTAGACTCGTACACCTTCTTTAACCTCAAAGAGGTTCCAACTACTTAGATCTACAGCATTAAGCACTATATATTATTTTTATAACTTAACATAAGTACTTTTTTAGCTAAATTTAGTTAAAATTTAGCTACCTATAACCCTTATCCTCTATGGTTGAGCTATTCAAAGCTACAATCCGCTTATATTATCCTTACTTAGCAGTTAGAAATCTAAATTACTCAATTTATCATTTCCCATAACTTCAAATCCCTAAAATCAAGTTATGGTTTGTTCAATCCACAACACCTAATAATTTAGCTTCATAAAATCACTTATCCAAGAAAACTTAAATAAAACTCTTAGAGTCACAAGCAAGCCTTAAAACCCATGGCTTTACTAATTGAGAATAACTCAACCCACTTCAAAATCCTATGAAAGATGAGATGGAGAGGTAAAAAAGATGAGTAGGAAGTTTATCTAAAAGTTTGAAGGTTTAAATTGGCTTCTATATTCACCCAATTGAAGCCCTAATAGATGATTTTCTTTTCTCCTTCAAGCCGTGTGTCTTTACTAAGTTTTCCTTCTAATTTTTGTGCCATTTCCCATTATTTATTAGTCAAAAATGTCCCATACACCATAGCTTAAGATACATAAGCCATGGCTTGTGAAACAATAAGTAAAGCCTTATTTAAGCTCACCTATTTGACCCCATCCAATCTAACTTCCACCTTTGCTCGACCTTGAAGTTGTCCAATAGTTCAAAATATGAATTAGAAACCTATAAACATGATAAACTTAATAAATCTACCAATTTACTAATTTAGCCATAATTAGAAAATAGGTTCCTTATTAGAAAATTTGGGATATTACATAGTTAGCCAACAAATTCTTCAAAATTGACTTCATATGAGGTTAATAGAGTAGAAGAATTTGAATTTAGGTACTATAAATATTTGAACTTAAAGTATGTACATTGTTAACAATAAAGAAAATGATATAAGCTCTTATAAAGTAAGGGTAAAGCTATAGCATGTGTTTTATACCACATGTGCTTGAAACCTGCAATTGCAAAGCAATCAAATAGTTCAACTATATGAGTCCCATAAAGGAAAAATCCTTTCAATAATGTCCTTTGACATTGACACTATCATGAAGATATGTCATAGTGTTTGCTACTTTATCAAATATACCGTGGCCATAATAGATACAATCCAAAATATCATGTTAGGAAAATGACTCTTTCTTATCAAAGTGATATATGGGTAAAAGAAAGATTACCTGAAATACATATTTGTGTTGGTGTTTGCGACATGTCCCTCATGAAGAAATTTGTTAATTATACAAGTGTGGATACTATACATATAAGAGAAACTATCTAAGTCTTATACTGACTCGAGAAGGATTAGGTCAATTTTGAGAAAAGTTTATATTTCTAAATCTTAGATGTTCAAGGCATAATTCAATAAAGAATAAATAAACTATAGGGTTATTTGTACTAGTCCTTAATAGAATTTTTAGTACAAATGCCTAAAATAGAGACATTAAGCCTATGTGGCTATGACAAAACATCTCATACAAAGGAAGAAAGAGAAAGGGATAGGACTTGTGATATTTTATCTACCAAGTAATGGTGAGAGATGTTGGGTTATCTAACCTTAGTAGATTAAGCCTAATATAATACCATAGGATTTTAATAGAATATAGAGAAATATGGGTCCGTAATTAAGTGTAATATAATTGGGCCCTTGTGTGCTAATATTCTTATTTAATTTTGAACTTTTGGTGGGAACAATTTTGCAACTCCTTCATGCACGTTAGAGAGATATAGAGAGAGAGTGTGTGTGTGTGTGTGTAGAAGTTGAGAAGCCTACAAAGGGGAGTACAATGATACATTTCATCTCTTCTGCTATCTAAAATATAGACTCTCTCATTTTCTCTCTCTCTCTTTGCTCTCTCTCTCTCTCTCTCTCTGTGTGTGGTGGTGTGCGCATTTGCTATGTACTTTGAATTGAGTACGAGTACATAACACCATTCCTATATACATTCATTTGGTGCAAATAAGCATGTTTTACTTCTCCATATTCTCACAAAAAACGATAATAAGAAAAAAAGGTACTACATATAAATTCATTAAAAACTACAAAAAAAGACACTTGATTAGTTGTGAATACTGTATTTGTCCAAGCATTTTTTAATAAAAATAATAATAATTTCTACAAAAAAAGATAAGATAATGAAATTTTAATAATTAAGATAAAAAAATTAATTAATAGGGTTTAATTTTGTAATCTTTTGGTTTGGATTTTATTTCTTTTAATTCATTAAAATAACTAAAAAATAAAAAAATTTAATCTTTTTCTAGATTATATTTTCAAAAATATATAATAATAAAAAAGTAAAGAAGATAAATAGATTAGTCCTCAACATCAATTTTAAAAATAAAAAAATGTTGCTTAAATATAAAAAATCCCTCTCAAATTATCCCAACCATTCAAAAATATTGGAATTAACTTTTGAGAGTTAACTTTTTTAAAATTTTTCTCCTTAAATCTTGTTGTTTTCCATTTAAAAAAAATATATTTGTTAATCTAATTTCTAAAATTAATTAAAAAATAATAAGAATTAAAAGATTAAAATAATAATAATAATAATAATAATAATAATAATAATAATAATAATATATGTTGGTCGGATGAAACACTAACTCATTAGTGTTTCATGATAGCCCTAAAGGGCTTTTCCCTTAATGCCAGAGATGTAAATGACTGAAGTAGAGACCAGAAGGAGACCAGATAGAAATAGAGTCCCTTCAGTGAGGAGAGTTAGTCACACATGCAGAGAGTAAAAGCTTCGGCCATATAGCAGAGCATGCACACAAAAGACACAAAAGGAGAGTAGTCATGAAAATGCAGAGCCAAAAGTGACAGAATAGACGCACACGCACGGCAGAACAAAAGAGTAGTCATGAAAATGAAGAAAGCAAGTAGAGCACGCACACACACTCGTAGAAAAAGCAAAAGAGAGAGATGCACGTGATCAGGAAGAGCAGAATAGAAATGGTGACCTGAGATGAAAGCATATAATGGTAAGTAATCGTCTACTCCTTATATAAAGCTGGGGATCTGAGGACTTAGGAGAGGAAGATCTAGAAAATTTTTGGGAGAGAGAACCGAAAGAGAGGAGACTAAGAAATTTCAAAAAAAAAAGAGAGAGAGGACCAAGAACTTAGACCAAAGGAGGGGATTTCTAGAGGGATACTGAAGTAACTGTGGGTTTTTTGGAGAAGGGAACCGAGAGAATTAGTAGGATTCATAGTTAATTTTAGAAGTAGTCTAAGGCTTTAAAGGCGAAAGAGATTTAGAAATTCTTAGTTGCTAGAATAGGTTCGAAATTTATGAATCTAAATTCCTCTTATTCTAATCGTTGGCCTTCAATTAGTAGATAATAGATTTTTGCTTCTTTCATCTTATGTTATATGGTTGAATATTTTACCTATATTTTCTAATTATGACTTGGTGATGATATAGCAAATCTGGAGTTGATATTAGTTGGAATTTTGCCTTGTGTTTTCTTGGCCAATTTGTAGAGAAATCTAGTTTAGTTTTATATATGCATACTGAATGAGTGCTTGTTCTGGCTGGATAATTTGTGTATGTTTAAAGGCTTGCAGATAGATTAGCAATCTATGATGCCTTTTTGTTAAAATTTGATTTCATTATCTTATAGCTTGCATTATGAGAGCTATCTAAATTTAAGTGTTTGATGATATATTAGTAAATATGAGAGTATGCTCTCAGGTTTTAACGCATCAGCTAAAGGTTATGGGTTTGAATCATATTTTTTATTTCAAGTTTTCATGGATCACTGTCCAACTACCTATAAGATTAGATATGATCTTATACCCCTTAATAATCAAAGAATATAGTTCAATTGAATTTCTAGCTTCTTGATATTTGAAAATTATCATTATGCTTCCTTGGTAATCAAGAAAACTTGTTAATTTCATGCTGATTGTTTTGGGTATGGTTTGATCATAATATTAACCTTCATGGCCTTTGATTTATTTGTTATGTGAGATTTTAATAATCTGCATAGACAATTAAAGTGATTTCATGCCGTGTAAGTTAATAAAATTTTACAAGTATGAAAATATAATTTATATATATATAAACTTATATATAAATATGGGTTCCCATGGCCCACTATTAAAACTAACTCCCTTTTTTATAATTTAAATAAACAAAATTTAAATCTCATGTGAGATTTCAAGAATCTTTATAGAGATTTAAATTAAGTATATTATTATTGTGTAGGATAATAAATCCTCACAAATATGATGATTCTTAATTTATATAGTAAATAAATAAATTTTGTAAATGAAATAATAAATATTTTTTTAATAAAATTAATTAATTAAATTAATATATTTACATGATAACCTTAAAATCTTTTGATCATATGAAATTTCTAAATCTCTATAAACTTTTAAGATAATCATTTTATCATATGAGTTAATAAGACTTTGCTGATATAACGATTACGATTTTTATCATACTTTTTGTCATGAGTGATAAAAGGTTTCATTCGCACATTGAATAAATTTTCAAAATAAAAAATATTAAAATGAAATACTTTATAAATAATCTAAGATTTCATATTGTAAGAAAAATATAGAATTTTAAAAGGCATTAAAGTCATTTAAGTGTCCACTAGTGACAATAAATCTTTGTAGGCATATTAAAAACTTTCTTTTTTTTAAATTACTTTTCTATGTTGACAAAGTGAATCTTCAAAATAAAAAAAAAGGTATAACAATGAAAACATTTTTAAAATATAAAATGGGAGTAAAAAAGTGAAGCTAAATTATTTTTGCAAATTAAAACATGCCAACCCACATTTTAGAACATTATTTTGTTTGCAATTGGTAAGTTATTTTCATTTAACTTTCTCTTTTCATGAAAATTATAAATAAAGAAAACCATTGACACTGGTTTTTACCCCAAACTACGTGGACTTTGATCCCTATAAAAGGGTACATAGGCCTTAAAAGTTAATTTTGAATCAAGTCCCCTCGTAATTAACTAAATGTTTTATTTATTTGTATTTTATACACAATTGAATAGGAATTAAGACAAATGGCCATATGATTTTCACACAATAAGTTTAAGGTAACTGTTCTCACAAAAGATGCTGTAGGGTGCCTAATACCTTCCTCACACATAATTTCTCCTAAATCCATCTTGTTTTCATAGACTATCCTTTTCATTTTTTTAAAGGTTTTTTAAGATTTTTTCTTTAAAATTTTAGTGGCAACTCCTTTAAATTGGTCTTCTTTTTGAAGGTCAAATTCCCGCTCACGTACACCGTCTACATGCATTTTTGGATGTGACATTAGCAATGTAAAGTCTATCACCAAATTGGTTAAGGACAATATAAGTCTGTTGGTAACTAATTCATTAGTGATAGAATTTCAAATTTCACCTTTGATTAGTAGCAGAATTAGTGATAGAAAATCTCCATCACCAAGCAAGGATAAGTTATTCCAACTTTATGATAGAAAGCATTCCATTGCTAATCCATCGCAGATGTTAGATCTACCAAAACATCATCATTTTCACATCATTCAGTGAGCTAATGCCACCTAATCACCACATCACCTACATTGCAATGTCATAAATCAACTTTAAATAATTTCAAATGTGCCTTAGCACAAGTCAAAACCACGACCTCAAACATCTTCATAGCCCTTGTGTCCAACCTTATTACCATTTGAGTTGAAAAGAATATTTAATCTTTAATTGATAAATTAAATATATACTATTAACACCCCCCACACACACATTTTAATAAATATATTATTTAAATATAATAAATTAATTATTATATATAATAATCATTTCTATTCTATTATATTTTTTTTCATATAATGTATAATATTTTATATTTTAAAATTATTTCTATAAAATTATTTTTATTTTTAAAGAAAAATAATTTAGTATGAAATTAAAAAATGATAATAATTAAGGATATAACTTAAATTATTATTATTAATATATGAATAATTTAAAATAATAAATTATAATTATTATATTATTTATTTATAGCATAATAATAAATTATATATAAATATATATTATAAATAATACAATAAAATTAAAAATAATTTGTGATGGGATTACGATGGAAATGTTTGCGATGGAATTTTTCATCATGAATTCTATCAGAAAATTGGAATAAGGTATCTTGATAATTAGCAACAAATATTTCTATCAGTAAATTTTGTCGCTAAATATTTCTATGGGTTTACTGACTAAATAGGGACAAAATTTTTAGTACTAGAATGTTTGATCAATAAATTAGTGACATATTAGCAATGCAAATTTATTCCATCACTAAGTTGCTATTTTTTTATAGTGAAATAATCAATTTTTCGTTTGGAAAATCTATTTCTCTATGAAATAACAAGGATCTATCTTGGGTGCTTATCAAGGTGATGTGGTCTGGGCCATCAAGATTTTAATTTGAATGGTTCAGATTTAGTGGACTGTTTTATATTTTTATTTATTAAAAAACAAATTTTATTTTTATTTATTAAATAAAAAATTTATAAAAATTATAAAAAATTGAAATAAATTTTTTCATAATCAATTGGGTGTATATTTAATTTAGAGGATCCAATTTAATTTTAAAATTTTTATATATTGACTACTTAGATGTGCTATGTATAGTCTAAATTTAAAATTTTTAAATTGTAATTTTTTAAAAAAATATTTTTAAAAATTATTTATATTTTTATTAAATATGAACTGTGCAGAGTACATGTAGTCAATATTTAAAAATTTTAAAATTAAATTAGACTCTCTAAATTAAATATAAACCCAATTGATGATAAAAAAATTTATTTGCAATTTTTTATAATTTTTAAAAATTTTTATTGAATAAATAAAATAAAAATATAAAATAGTTCATTAAATCTAGATCATTTAAATTAAAATTTAGATAGTCCAAATCAAGCACCACTCATCAAGATGGTCAAGATGGACCTAAATAACAACATATATAGGTGTAGAGGCGGAGCTAAAAATTTTTATTAAAGGAAGCCAAGATAATAAAGTATATATGATCATTAAAGAAAAGTTATATATATATATATATATATCACCGATATAATATAAATATTTTAACATATATATTTATATTTAATTTTACACATGCATAACAATATGTGTGTGTATTAAGTTTCTCATTAATTTTTCATGGTATAAAAAGTATTAGTTATTATGTTTATGATAAATGTTTTAGAAATTTCCTTCTTAATATGAATTATCATTAAATTAGTAAAAATTTTATCATCCCTATAAGTATCAAAATGATTTAAATACATTATTAGAATCTAAAATTTTGTTCAATATAAAAAGCTATATTACTTGCTTATTAAATTTACTATTTAATTTTTTAATTGGTAATTGTAGTAAAAAAATATATCAACATATTAGTAATGCTCAATTGTCATAAAATTTTTATATCAATAAGATCAAATTATATTAGAGTAAAAACTATTCATATAATAAATTTTAATAACTTAATTATTTTAAAAAAAGTAATTTTGAAGAAGAATATCTTCACCAAACCTCTTAACTTATGGATAAGTGATTTTATGATAAATATCAAGTATATAGCATTCAATATATCTTGGAATTTTTATTGCAATGCTTAACAAAGTTTATTAATAATAATTTTGACAATTTCTTTCATTAAATATAAAATGAAAGTAAAATAAAATGGCATCCATATTTTAAGAGCATGTATATTATTATTTTGTTAAAAATTAATAGATCCTATGATAACTATATTTTCAAGCTATTAAAATAGTTACTTTATACATACATAAAAGATTACATATAGAATTAAAATAAAAATTTTATTTAGTGTTTTATAATTTTTATAATGTGTTAATTTAGGAGAGTTGAAAATATATAATTTTTATATTTTATTAAAAAAATTAAAAAGTTAGGAGAAACTGTTGCTCCTATCTATTTCTCTTCTTTCCACACCTTTGCATGTAAATATGTATGTTGGAAGAATATTTATGGAAATAAATTAATTAAAACAAGTCTTCGGAAAAATGATTGCTTTTCCACATGGAGAGCATACACGGGGGAAAAAAACAGAGAGAATTTAAACTTGGGCACTAATTGTGAACAAGCATGCACATGGAAGCAAAGAATTTGACTCAGTCAGCGCGCGTTTGAAAGATACAGGACAACAGCTTATACAAGGCAAAGAAAAATCTGACAATTCCATAATTTTCTCGCCAAACATATCAAACATACATATAGGGACATTTATGATGCATCTTCATTGCAACTACGTGTTGGACCAATCATTTTTCCACAGTAAAAAACATGTGGGGACAACCACATGCACTTTTACGATAAATTGAATATATTATCCCATTTAACGATGTTCATGTGATATCTTTAATATTATAATTTTTAATATCCCATCATTTATGATTTTAAATATAATTAAATTTTAATTTCTTTGCATGATTTTACTGTGGCCTTGTAATCCAAAAAAATATATATATACTCTTCCGTCTCAAATTATAAAATAATTTTTTTAAAAAAGATTATGTACACTAATAAAACTCAACAATGACACCTTATAAATTTATTTTTAAAAATATAAACTTTTAAAAATATTTTTTATTTAATATAACTTTAAATATAAACTCTTAATCATTATTCCCTCTGGTTCTTAATATATAGGGTGTTATTAACTAATTTATTTGAACAGTTGAACTAGGGAATGACAATTAAGTTATTAAATATGTTTTAAAATGAAAGAATTTTTCAACTTTACCTCTAGTAAAAACTGAAAGAGAGATATACAATATACGATAAGTCATGAAATTAAATTTACAATTAGGGTAAAATTAAAAAATAGCAATAAAAATGACTGCCTTGTGCCTTGTATATATTAAGGACTAAAATTTCATTCTAGAAGATACTCTTTATTAAGGGCCGAAGAAAGTACACTATAATCATTTTAATTTTTTATCCATTGAACGATAATATTAGAAATATATCATTAATGAAACTCTATTTTTATGAAGATGTTTTAAATTTTGGGACAAAGAAATACCTTTCAAGTTGGCTTATAATTTGGGATAGAGAACTACTACTAGAAGTCTTCTTGTCTTTTCTTTGTTTTTATCTTTTTATTATCAGTTGATTAGAATTTTCTTTATATATATATATAATTCAATTATAACCTTGAGTAGAATTTAAGTAAATCATCTTGCTTTCTTTTCAGGAGTTATCATGACTTCCATTACTTCAAAATTCGTGATTACGTTGCTTTGGTGCCTATGCACAATCACACTCCATTCAATCCCATCCCACGGGAATTTGAATGCTCATTGTAATGAAAGAGATCGAGAAACTCTTGAAATCTTTAAGAGAAGTATTGAAGATCTTTGGAAGCTGCTGTCCACTTGGTCTAGCAATAAAGATTGTTGTCTCTGGGTTGGAGTTCACTGCAATAAACTCACAGGTAGAGTCACAAAGCTTAATCTTCGTTGCCATCAGGACAATTCTACTGATGCATTCAGTACTGGTAACAAATGTTTAGGAGGTCAAATAAACTTGTTTGTACTGAACGTGGAATTTCTTAGCCACCTGGATTTGCATGGTAATGATTTCAAAGCTATTTATATCCCATTTGTTCAAGGATCTTACAATATGTCAATGATGAGAAATCTCCATCATGCTGCAAACGTCTCTAATCTTCTTTTTCTCGACTTTTCATACAACTCTGAGCTCAAAATCAATGATTTTAGTTGGGTTTCACAGCTATCTTCATTGAAATATCTTGATCTCAGTTATACTAACCTCTCTGAGGAAAGTCTTTGGCTTCAACGGGTTAACATGGTCCCTTCACTTTCTGAGTTAAGATTAAGCCACTGTTTCCTAAATAACATTCAACCATCTCTTACGCAAGCCAATTTTTCTTCCCTTGAGGTACTCGATATTTCAGACAATGATTTTCACACTGAAGTACCTAAACGGCTATTTAACCTCAGCAATACCATTTCTCATTTAGACCTTAGCTTGAATAGTTTTAGAGGTCAAGTACCTGATGGAATGTCAAATCTTAGGAATTTGAAATTCTTACTCTTAAAGGGCAATAAATTTACTAGTTCAATTCCTCAATGGGTGGGATAATTTGAGCAGTTACAATATCTTGATCTTTCATCCAATTTATTTTCTGGTCCCATTCCTGAAACTTTGGGAAATCTATCTTCATTGGAACAGTTATTAGTTGGACACAATGAATTGAATGGCAGTGTTCCAAAATCTATTGGGCAACTCTCAAAATTGCAAGGCTTTTATGCTTCCTATAATTGGTTATCTGGATCTATTTCTCCTTTCTTATGCCAAAGTGTATTTGGGAATAAACAATTGAAGGCTTTACGAATGGCACACAATCTTTTATCTGGGGAGCTTCCTAGTTGTTGGACACATTGGACAAAACATTTGAACGAGATTATTTTGTGGTCAAATAACATTAGTGGCAGTATTCCACCCCAGATCTGCCAACTTTCTGATCTTCATGTATTGAACCTTGCTAATGACAAACTTTTAGGATCAATTCCAAAATGTTTGGGTACTATAATAGCAATGGCTACAATTACTCCTGGTGATCTCTTCTTTAAGAATTAATTGTATAGTGGTAAAATATTTGAACGAGCTTGTATGAGTACTTATATGTTACATCTTCCATTTTTTTTCCAAAGGTCCTGGAAAAGAATATTGGGACAATGCTGCTAAATTTTTATTGCTTATTGACCTGTCAAACAATAGCCTATCAGGATTGATTCCTCATGAATTATTTAACTTAGTTGCTTTGCTACATTTAGATTTATCCCATAATCATTTGATGGGGAGGATTCCAGATGGGATTGAGCATATGAAAAGTTTAGAGTTTCTTGACCTCTCATGGAACGAACTTTCCGGTGAAATTCCTCAAAGCTTGGGCAATTTATCTTTTCTAATTTTCATGAACTTATCATATAATAATTTCAATGGAAGAATTCCATGGGGCCACCTTCAATCTTTTGATGCGTCCAGTTACCTTGGCAATCCTGAACTTTATGGTCCTCCTCTTACAAAGAGCTATTCACAAGGTGAAATTCCCAATGTTAAAAACAGATTGTTGAAGACAGTGAAGATGATTTTACAAAGTGATTCCACATTGGCAAGGCATTTTGGATTTGCTTGTGGCTTTTGGGGAGTATGTTTCTCCCTGTTTTTCTTTAGGACCTGGAGACATGCCTATTTTCGATTCCCCAATAACAAAAATGAATGAATTTATGTCTTTGTGGTGTTAAAGACAAAATGGTTTCACTGAAACTTTTACAAGCTCCAAGATCGCAAATGAAAGGAAAAGATTTCGGTAAGTTATTAATCTATTGAAGCATTAAATTTTAAAGGATTAAAGGGTAATTTTACCTTTAAACTTTAGGTCTAGAAGTGTCGAAGATTTTAAACTCATTTTTAACATAATATTTCACTTCAACTTTTAAAAACGGTACTTTGTTGCCCTTATTATTAGTAAATGTTTACTTTGATTATTAATTTATCAAGAAATTACAGAAAAGAATTAAGAAAATTTTTTTGGTTGGTTTTTGTAATTTTTTATATCATTTTCTATAATTTTTTGATTAATTCACAATCAAAAAGTTAATATTGGTTAACAGGGACAATATTGCACTTTTTTATAAAATTGAAAGGGAATGTTGAACCAAAAACAAGTTTAGAGTTTTAGATGTTCCTAAACCTATGGTTTAAGAATAAATTTATCATTTAACCCAATTTTTTATTGTAAGTCATAGTACAATTATTGTTTACTTTGGTTTTTATAGGCATAGTTGATCATGTTGTGTAATTCAAATCAGAACATGCTGATTGACCTATGCTTGTCATTTTTCTTTTCTTTCATTGTTTTCCATCACATTATATATAATGGCTAAAACATTTTCCCTCAGTTTTATGTGTATGCACTAAATCAATAATAAATTCACCTGTCTCTGTTTAATTTTTTTTTTTTTTCCAGATTAGAGTGTAACATATTGAAGAGTTCTGGGAGCTCGATGCATCCTTCAAAGATGGGTTAGGAGTCCACTTTTTGTCCTTGGTTGTGTTTATTTGTATGTAATATATATGTGCGTATCTTCCAAACCTCATAGCAATATTTTTCATAATCGGACCAAATATTGAATTGAAAAGGCTAGCAGTTTACAGTTTGCATGGTCCAACCCACCAATGTTAAACATGTGTCATAATAATTAAATAAAAATAATATTAAATGTATATATAAAATAAATATTAGAAAAAATATAAAGTATATTAATAAAATGACATAACGTAGCAGTAAATTAATAATATTATAAATTATAATTTTATAACTTATCACATATAGTTGGATATTGATTAAATTAGATATGAACAAATTCAAAAGTATCTATATTTATATTTATAATTGTTAACATCTTTATAAAAAATAGTCTCAAATCATATATTATATATGTGAGTTATCTGAAAAGAAAGTTAACTTTTAGTATGATTTAATTTTTAATTTTTTTTAGTTTTTTCAATATTATGCTTAAAACTATTTAATTTTCTAAAAACCACTCTGATTTTCAATTCAAATTTGGTTCCTAGCTTAATAGCAGCTCATCTTCGGTCTAATCTGACTCAATCATGAAAATCATGAAAATAATTTTTTAGTTCAAACTTAATCATTTATAGCTCTGATCGACAATCGGATCATCTGAATCGATTTGATTTTTAAATCATTGGCTTGTAGTGATGAGCTTTAAGACATTTCATTGTGTCTTTATGAGCTTTGTGGTATTATTTGTTTGCTCATTGCCTAATTCAAAAACAGCGTTGTTTATTTGTTTTAATTTAACTTGTAGATCTGGCCTGGGATATCTAATATTTAGGGAAAGTTTTTGCGCGCACAATTGATATTATGTGTGTTTCGAAGATTAGGATTTGGAGGTTAGACTATCCAAATTAAATATGGACGAGCCATATTAAAAACATTTAATTCTTATTTTATTTTATATTTATAAAAATGATAAAAAATTTAATAAATCTAACACCAATTTGGAATAGACATATTTAATATAGATTGTTCAAATTGAACATTAAATTTTTTATAATTTTTGCAAATTAATTATAAAAATTTACTTTGAACGGTTGATATTTAAAATTTTTAACTTGTCCTTTTTTAATTTTTTTTAAATATGTGTTGGAAGATTATGTTCATTTTTAAAAATTGTATTACAAAAAATAAAAAATTATAAAAAATTTTAAATATTAAATCTGCACCATTTAAAATAAATCTACTTAATCAATTTATAGAAATTACAAAAAAACTATTATTAAAATAGAGGATTGGTAATTACTGAATTACCAGCCACATTAAATGTGAATTCTTCAGATTGGTAATTCAGTAATTCACATTAACCAGCCACATTATGATTTTTATAAATTTTTATTTTTATAAATATAAAAAAAATTAAAAGCTAGGCAGTCCAAATTTTATCTAGGTCCAGAGGAAGCGCAATAGAGGAGAGCATGGGAGAAGGAAAGCCAAGTCGAAAATAGAGCCAGTGATTATATTGTCAGGAGGCTTCCATTTTTACGCTGATCTCAAATATTCAGGCGTCCGTATCGTGTGCTCATCAGGCCAGGAGCAATCTTGGCCGGCATTTCAGTTTAAATTGATCTATACTATTCATTTAAATTAATTTTTAAATCTTTTTATTATTATATTTATTAACTTAAAAATATAAAAAATTTAATATTAAATATGAAAATTTAAATTTGTAAATTTTTTTAATATTAAATTAAGTCATTCAGAGTATATTTAAATAGTTAAATTATAAAATTATAAAATTTTTTTAATATTAAATTGAACTGTTAGAATAAGACTGTACTGATCAGATTAATAATGAATATATTTATTAAAATTTTTATATTTTTATATTAATAAATATAACATTAAAAATATTTAAAAATTAATTTAAATAATTGGAAAAAATAAATTTAAACTGAAATAGAGGATTAGAATTCGGAGGAGCACCAAATGCACGCATATTCAGCACGGACACCCGGCGGTTTAAGAATGTGCGTGCATGCAGTTAACATAACGATTCCTACGCTTTTTCGAATGACAGGAAATCTTGCGCTTGAAAACTCATGCATATTACATATAAGTACCCTAACACGATTAATATTTTAATAAATCCCCTTGGTAGCTGGGCTCTACTTTTGGGACTTAACCCAACATAGACCGCTGGCAAGGAAACTATTTGAGATGGAGATCGTAGAGTGCTCCAAGGCCATTGAAGAAGGGGGAAAAAATGTCAAACTTAAAATAAACAGTCTTGAAAGATGTGTACTTAAATTTGATGGTTATTAAAATAAATGGCAAATTGATATATTTTTTAAATAAAAATAAAATTATTATTTATTAAGCATTTTTTATCCAATAAATGTTAAATATTTGACTGTTATTTGATATTAAAAGTTATATATATATATTTTATTTAAAAAATTATAAATGTATTTGATGGCTATTTTACAAGAACCGTGAAATATATATTTAAGAATTTGATAATTATTTAAAAATAACTGTGAAATATTAGCCATATTTTTTATTTGTCATTTTTTTAAGTAAATGACGAATATAAGACATTTTATTTAACTTTTTTTTAAATTTTTTTAAATTCATAGGATTAATGTTATAACACACATTAACGTTAATTTTTTCCGCAAGTGATGATCGTTGTTATTGTCCATTCAGAAAAATTAAGTTTCTTTATTACCAAAGAAACAACAAATAAAGTTTTTATGAACAACATAATGTTTCTTCATAAAGCGATATTGTGCTTGACTTTCAAGCCAAACAAGTCCTGTTTTTTTTTTCTTAATATTTTTTTTTTGTATATATCATTATTCGCTCAAATAATTTTGTCATAGATTCTGAAATTTTCATGACATGACCCCTGCTTGTAACCCAAGTGGGGCATCAAATAAGCAGCATTAAGTTCTTAATAAATAAAATAATATCGATTTTTATTTGTAATGTAACTTCTTCTACTAAAGATAATTTATTGGGAAATTGAGTTAGATAATGTTTTCATTAATGGATATAAAGCTATAGTAGAAGGTACTAATTAAAGAGAAGGATAAAACAAGAACATGTTGATGCTATTATATATCAATCAATTGTGACTCAATTTTGCACCACTCTAAAAAAATACAACGTAAATAAAGAACTTCAGAATTGATGATCTATATACAGCTTGTTGTTATGCATCCGTTCTCATATCATTGTGTCACACGTAAAAAATTCATAGATTCGATTTCATTAAATTGTTAAGCGTTAAAGCATTAATTTAATTATCGCTGAACCTTTTTCAGGAATAATGCTGGTCACCGTGATGTCAATGGTGGGGCAATATTGCCCTTCATTTATTAAAAATGGAGCAATATCATCTTTGTATTAAATATTCATTAATTTAACCTTTAATTGATCCAAAAATTTATAGAGAATGACTTAAAATTATAAAAAAGGATCCAAAAATTGACAAAAAGTAACTTATAAAAAATTAATATCAATTAAGTCTCTTAAATTATAAATAAATTTTAATAAATTAATATTATTTTTACCCATATAAAATATGAAAATATCATTTTAACCAATCATTTTGACTTGCTACCGTGTGATTATTGAACCACCAATGCTGAAAAAATCGCTAAAATGTTGTTTTAAAAAATTAATATTTTTAATTATTTATTCATGTTATTGTTGGCATTAGTGATCAA